>NW_015663513.1:389189-405490 GCF_001515625.1 Sinocyclocheilus rhinocerous
CTCTGAAAATGGTTCTAAGCACTGCATTCACTGTAAAGCCTGTGGGACGGAGTTTGATGGTAACAGCGTTCGCCACCGAATCTACACATTTCGTAATTGTTGTTTTACGATGTGCGGTTTGACATTATCGAGTATATTGCAAAGTCCAATCACGGCATGATTCAGTCTATTAAAAGGCATCACAACATGAAGTATGATTCATTTCTGTCACTGCTGTGAACTGACCACCACACAGAATATGAATATTAAAAATTTTAGGAGTCAGCTGTCCACTGTAGTCCTTAAGATATCAGCACAGTAACACTCAGTCAAATTATTGTTAAGGATTAAATCCCAGAAAATATCGAGATATAATTTTCTGTCAATATCACACACCCCTAGCTGCCAGCCGTTCAGTGCAACTGGCAGAGCTGAATGTAAAATTTAACACTGCATACACCATCCTAACCCTCGGCAAAGAAGAACTTAACTTTAGGTTATTTACAAAAGAAATCTGTCAGTGTTCTTTTCATTTTCTCTCTTCTTCAGCCCTTTCTTTTTCTCGCGGTAGTTAGCGGAAAGCAGTGACTGAGAGATTGACAGCTAATATTAACCAATATAAAATCTGCATTAAAGTTAAGAATGTAAGGATACAATCTGTTAATATATAATTTGTAGTTGTGATGCTCATAAATTTTTGGTGAGTGCTCCTAAATATTTGCTGGTGCTCCTAACTTTTTGAAGTTGGGAGCACCAGTGCTACCAAGTAAAAAAGTTAATTTCGAGCCCTGAATACAGATTGTTTCAAATAAGTTTTAAAGTTTTCAATTACTTTAAAGCAGCTCTAAAAAGACAATGGTAAACAGTCATTATTCAGTTGAAATCAGTTCGTTTATTCAGTTTGGTTCAGTAACTATGTAAAGTCCATCAATTATGAAATGTGATTGTCATCTATAAAGCAGCTCTGGAGAAAACAGTGATGTCATCATCCAGCTCAGGTTTAGTTCTCATCCTGTAGTGTCTGTGCAGTCAAGTCAATAATATTGCCAAATATTAAGTGTCCCCAACTAAGGAAGAGGCGACAGTTGCAATTAGCCCAAATGCCATCTTTGTCACCGATTTTTTCCATTGGGAAAAAACAAGCTCATTCGAGGGGCCAGTTCTCCTCTGGCCAAACAAACCAACATGATGTGTCTTAATTCCAGGCTGCGTCACAAGTCAGAAATGTGGATTGATATCATTCAGAATATTTAATTTCATACCTTCTGCTTGAAGATCTGTAGCCTATAAATTGTGCAGCAATGTTTTGTGTGCTACAATTCAGGGCTCTGTGCTTACTTTTCTTTTTAGGAGCACTTGTGCTCCTAATTGAAAAAAATTAGGAGTGCAGTCAAAAAACTCAGGTGCACCTTCTGATCAGTAATCAAAAATTCTGATAAAAAAATTTGCCTTCCCATTACCAGGTGATATTTGACTCTTTAATGATTTACAGGGGCATTTCTTTACCTTTTTCTCATTTTAATAAAAGTATGTAATCTTTCATGTCAAATTCAAAAATTTATATTTTGAAGCTTTTAAAATATCTAAGACAATAGAATAAGAACAAGTAGAATAAAAAGAATACTGATCATTTGAAATCAGTATTAACAAAATTAATTTGCTGTAGAGAGGTAGACCGAGGAACACAAAAGTGGCTTGTAGGTGTATTTTCAGATGTTTAATGAGGCTTAGAGATGGTATGAGTCCAATTAAGTTAATAAATTCATGTTGAGATTAACATTTTAAATATAAAATGTTGAATATAGAAATATTAAATGATTTAAGCAACTTAAATGATACTTTAAAGGGGCCGTGAACTGAGAAACCAAAATTGCTTTGATGTTTTCACATATAAGATGTCATTGTACTATAAAAACATCCTGTACATGTCGGCGTCAATATTCTTGTGGACAGCGCGCCGACATAAAGCACTGTTGCGCTACTGGTGTCCCGAGTTAGAATCCTGGCTCAAGGACCTTTCTCGATCCTGCCCCCTCTCTCTCTCCCACTTCGATTCCTGTCTCCTCTACACTGTGCTATAACAATAAATGTAAAAAAATTTTTTTTTTTAAATTCTTTAAAAAAAAAACATCCTGTAGATTTCAGAACTCTAAACTTTGCCGTTAGTCTTAAAAAAAGCTTGTATTAAAGGCAGTCTGGCAAAACAACAGCTTTTGGAATGTTCTACTCTATGATAGTGTGGATAAGCCTCCGCAGAAGAAGATCAATGCCTGCTTCGATCTCACTGCCTGTTTAGCCACGCCCACCCATTCACACATGTAGTGTTTACGAGAGAGGCGAACGGGCAGGTCTACGCAGAAACCAAATGATAAAGATTGCTCTGAAGACAACGAGACGCTGTGCAGTGCCAATTTGTGGAAAAACAGTATTTGCATTGCCTTCCTTCTGATCCCAACATTAGGAAAGAGTGGATGAACTTTGAATATTGAAACTAAAAGACAATGCTGTGCCAACTATATTGGATCTAGGGCTGGGTATCGATTCAGATGTCCCGATTCGATTCGATTTCGATTCGCAAGCTCTCGATTCGATTCGATTCTCGATTTTTTTGTTTACATTTAGTGAATATAGTTTTAATACAAATGCTATATGCTTCTGCAGATTTATAGTATTACTATAGCATTTCACCTGAGCCTTGCGAATTGCGCGTATGGCCATGATGAGTGCTGAATGAATGACAGGATTTCTGTTGTAACATCGCACAAGGTAAATAAGGGTGACATCTAGTGGAGAAGACTAATGATGAGATTCACGTTAATCAGATCTTGTTTTAAATGTGTGCTTGAAATAAATACTGGAAAAGATCGATTCGCGGCTTTTGAGAATCGATATCGAATCGACATCATTTAAAAAAACGATTAATCAGAAAATCGATTTTTTTTTTGCCCAGCCCTTATTGAATCCTACAGTAATGTCGCAACAAGTGTAACTGCTTTCATTACGTGGTCACTATTGCTTTGTCTCTTCTTACAGATTGTTTGATATCGAGTTCCTACAATCCGCCACACCTAGCGTTCTGATGAGGGGGGTTAAAAACAGGACAGAAAATAGCTTATTACTTCTAAATTATGATGTTTTTGATGTAAACATTTTGATAGCATTATAAGTGGACCTCAGAGAAGAGTACAAAATAAAAAAGGCAGTTCATGACCCCTTTAAAAATGAAATTAAAACTGCCAGTAGGTGGCAGCAAGTCACTGATTTTATCACTGAATCATTCATTAAATTGATTCATTTCAAATGACTGATTTATTCAGGAATGAAGCAAGTGACTATCTTTATGAATTGGTAATTGAATCATTGATTCACTAGATTTGTTTAAAAACACACGTTCATTCATAAACGAAATAGCGATGTGCAGCAGTGACTGAGTACTCAAGTACTCAGCCGTGACAGCGACAATCGATCATGAAAACAATGATCGTGTGGGTTTAAAAAAAAAAATTCTGATTGGTTATAGCAGCACTTTGGCCGGCACCCAAAGTATAGACGTGAGAAGAGAGAGAAGCATGGATTCGAAGTCACGTAGTGATGTCTGGGTTAGCTACATACATATCTGATTAATCTAATATAGAGTGCTTTAGGATATTAACATTTATTATCATGCTGAATGCGCTGCATATTACCAGTGTTTAGTTTCATGCTCAAATGCAATGCCCGATATTGACTGTCCGAGTTATTTGAGATGGTCATATTGCTTTTAGATGTTTCTTTTTTTTAAATACTGATGTTAATAGTGCAGAATTGCTTTTTTTCGTCATATTTGTTCAACAGTAGGCATACTTCAATTAAAATTGTTTTCATAATTTGTATGGCTTTGAAAATGCACAGGCGATTTCAGGAATCTCTTGATAATGTAGTTGAAAATATAGCACAAACCTGCCATAAACATAGCATTATAATGACAACTTTATAGAATGTGAAATCTATAGTAAATTCTGTCTGCTTTCTTTGCCCGTGCTTCAGCTGTTATGAAAGTGCATCACGGCAGGATCTCTCTTTCGCTATAGTGTGCAACTTAAAGTTCACTGGCATTTGCATCCTTTTGTGCAGATACAAGTTGTAATGTTACGTCTATGTTATGTATCTAAGTTATCTGATTAATATCATAGGATGTGTCATCATAATCATAATCTAACAGTGTTTCTGTAACATGGAAGCGTGACAACTGGGTTGAGGATCCACATGCAGGCTTTATTATAAAGAGTGTAGTCACAAACGTAGTCAGACAGGCAGGGTCGAACACCAGCAAACAATATAATCCAAGGCAGAGGCAAAAGAGTAATCCACAAACAGGCAATGGTTAGGGCAGGCATTGAACAATCATGAAACAAGGAAACAGTCCAGGGACAGAAACACAGGCAGGGCAAAACTGGAAAACTAGTAAAACACGGGAACAAAAACGGAAACTATGATTTGAGCACGTGTCCGACTTAAATAGTCCTCCTAATGGGAAATGAGTGGAGTCCGTAATTGGTTCCTAGGCAAGGGGTATATGGGAAATGGAGTCCAGAATGAATGGCAACAGTATGGGATGGAGTGCCCTCTAGAAGTGCTAATAGGCATTCCACCTAGAGATTGTAACAGTTCTAATCATGTGTTCATGTTTTCATAGACCGGTTTTAATGTCATATTTTTATTTTTAACATTCATTTTCACAATAGTCTTCAGATATTTTCATTATCTCCATGAGAGCCATGCACCACACATGATCTTTGAAACCTATCGATGATCGAAATGAGAAATTGCCAAAAATGCCCATTCCTAAAACGAAACAAAGCTGTTTGTGAATGACGATGCGGCTCAGCTGTTGCTTTGTTTAAAACTATTTTCATTGATGAAATAGAGCAAAATCATGCAGTAGTGTTATAGTCAATGCAAGTCACTTAATATTATCTTCTTGTTTATTAAACTATCGTAATTAAATCAATATCACATTTGCAAACTCCCTTAATAATCATTAAAAGCTGTCACTCCCTTTAGTTGATCGCAATCTCACAAAGTTCCATCATAATCAACAAAGCTCCCTACATTGCACAATGAATCTCTCATTTCCACCATGTCTACACTTTATTATATTGAGATAATTTGTGAGCTTGCATAACTCAGCACTGAACAAAACACCAGTGTTTTGAGCAGTGAGTGGATTCTGATTAAGATTGCATTCAAGGAATCAACAGATATGTCTGTGATAAATTACTCAACGGTACAAAAACACGCAAGTCGAAACCTTTGACGCACCCCTCAACACAAACATAAATATGCTGATCGGGTCAGTCGCACTGGTGCTCTTAAATATTTTTTCATATTCGCACGCAGTAGTTTTCAGTCGCAAATGCAACTGAAATGGTTGTACTGAAGAGCCCTGCAACTATGTGACCTGTCCTAATATAATATATAAAATGTATGTTACATCTCTAAAAAAACCACAAGTGGTGCAATTCATCACTTAAACAGGCATGCGACTGGCAAAGGACATTGATGCTGCATACAGGGCACATAAAATCCAACTCACAGAATCACGATCAGATTTTTTCTAGATCCTGCATTAAATTTATATTTTGACCTCACTATTCGGGGAACAGACACAGTCTTTATAGATTGGACAACGCAAGTACTTCTATCATTTAAGCGGGTAGAACAAAAGCCATCATAGCAGTTATTTGAGAATTGGCTTAATCACAGAAAAACTGCACTTTTTGTGTGATATAGATAAAGTTAACTATACAGAAGCATTTTCGCCATCTACAATTTAGAATACCTGGAATTTTGAGTTTTAATAGACTAATAAATCAAGGTGCGTGCACTCTGTGTGTGATTTGGTGATATAGCATACTTGATAATGTCAGATCGCACATCATTACAACAACACTTTTTTTTTAATCAATATATTTATTATTTTCACATCAACAATTTACAGAATCAGTACAATTTACAAGTAAACATTCTTTCCTAACCACCCTTCCACCCCCATCCCATCCTCACTAGACAGAACACTTAAATGAACATTATTGCGAGGCATTGAGCTGGTGTGTAAGAGTTTGAAATAAATATAAAAATTTAGGAAGAACGTTCATTTTTATGCAATTTATCTTGCCAATTAGTGATAATGGTAGTGAGTTCCATCTTTCCAAATCTCTCATTACTTTTTTAAGTAATGGGGAATAATTCAAAGAATATGCTTCTTCCAGCTTCGAAGGAATATTTAATCCTAAATAAACTATCTTTTCCGAATTCCATAAAAAAGGAATGTTATTTAAGGGCATTTTCTCCGCAGCCAAATTAATTGGCATCATAACACTTTTATTAATATTAATTTTATAACCAGATATATCTCAACATTTTTCCAACAGTTGAGATAAAGTAGGCAGAGATGATTCAGGATTTAGTTAGATATAACATAACATCATCCACGTACAATGATATTTTGTGTACACAGCCTCCTACCTCTAGCCCAGATATTGATTTGTTTGCCCGTATTGCTATGGCCAGGGGTTCCACTGCCAATGCAAAAAGTAGTGGAGACAGAGGACATCCCTGTCTGGTTCCCCTTGATAAATGAAAGTGCGAAGATAAATCAGAGTTAGTACGGACGGTTGCCGATGGACTTCTATACAACATTCGAATCATATCAATAAATTTGGGACCGAAATTCATTTTATGCAAAATAGCTATCAAATAAGGCCATTCTACTCGGTCGAATACTTTTTCTGCATCTAAAGAAAGAGCAATCACCGGAGAATCTATTTGTTTTGCAGAGTAAATAATGTTCATTAACCTCCGTATATTATCGACAGATTATCTATTTTTAATAAATCCAGTTTGATCCATATGAATTAAACTAGGCAAAACCCCCTCTAAACGTAATGCAATCATTTTAGTAAGAACTTTATAATCAGAATTAAGTAGTGAGATCGGCCGATATGAGGTACATAGATTAGGGTCTTTGCCAGGTTTCAGCAGGACTGTAATTAAAGCCTGATTTAAAGTCTCTGGTAATTCTTTTTTATAAATTGCCTCCTCATACATTGAAAGCAATGGGTCAGCTAATTTAGAAAAAAAAGTTTTATAAAAATCCATCGAAAATCCATCGTTTTACCCCCGGCTAGTGCAGCAACTGCAGACTGAATCTCTTCTTTCGAAATTTCTTTTTCCAGTTCTTCTCGGTCATTATAACATAAGACTGGGATATCCAATTTGCTTCAAAAGTTTTGGATTTCAGCTTCCTCTACTCCATGAGACTTATACAGCAATTTATAAAAATCTAAGAATTCTTGGTTAATTAATTTTGGGTGTTTGATACTTTTATTATCTGAAGAGCATATTGTAGTTATAGATTTACAAATTTCTTCTTTTCTTATTTGCCATGCTAACACTTTTCCAATCTTATCACCGTGTTCGTAATACCTCTGTCGTGATCTGAGAAGTGCATTTTCTGCTTCTTTAGATGACAAAATATTGTATTCCAATTTTTTAGACCGCAATTGTTGAAACAGCTGAGTATCCTTAGTCTTGGAGTGTTCTCTTTCAATTGTTAAAATGTCTTTTTCGAGCAATTGTGATTGTTTTTGATATTGTCTTTTCTTACTGGAAGAATAATTAATGATTTTGCCCCTTAAGAATGCCTTCAAAGCCTCCCAAATGATACCCGGAGAAGCATAATTTCTATTTGTAATGATAAAGTTGTCTATATTATTATTTATAAAGCCCAACGCTTCATCATTGTTTAATAAATGGCCACTAAATCGCCAAAGTTTACAATTTGACAGTTCCGGAGAATAATGCACTGAGATAAGTAAAGGAGCATGATCTGACAATATTCTTGGTAAATAATCACATAATTCAATCAAATAATCCTTCGCTTTTGGAACCAAAAAATAGTCAATTCTGGAGTAATTATTATGCCTGTGTGAATAGAAAGAGTATTCTTTTTGTTTGTTTTATTCTTAAATCTCCATATATCTATTAAGTTAAAACATGAGAGTTCGTATTTTAAGGCTTTGGCAACCTGAGTTAATGGTGACACTTTAGTGGACGATCTGTCTAATACTGGGTCTAATACTACATTAAAGTCTCCTCCAATTATTAGCTCTGCAATAGGGCATGCACATTTGAAGAATATATTATGAATAAAATCAGCACCCTCCATTTCAGGACGGTATACATTTACTAAGGTTATTCTTTGCATCGCAATCGTTCCTCTTAAAATAATATATCTGCCGGATTTGTCTTTATCAACAGATTCCATTTGAAAGGGTATATTTTTATCAATAAGTATAACCACCCCTCTGGATTGTGAAGTAAAAGAAGAAAAGAAAACCTGTCCAGGCCACTGTTTTTTAAGGTTTTTATTGTTCAGAATCAGTCAAGTGTGTTTCTTGTAGCAAAGCAATTCCAATGCTATGTTTTCTGAGGTATAGAATTACTTTTTTCCTTTTAAGTCTTTGATTTAACCCATTGACATTCCAAGTAACATACTTATATTTCAGTGTACTTGACATTAACTATATTTTTTGTTCTATTTCCATCTTAGGGCACTTTAAGGACTTATCTCCAACCAACCCAAAAATCAAATTAATTAAACGTGTTCTGTCCAACCCCCCTACCCTTCCCACCACTTCCCCAAACGAAGTGTGAAACTTTAAACCCCCATGACTGATTATGCACCGCAAAATGCAGTCGAACTTGACTTCCTCCACCTTATCCTAACTAACTAACTCCCGTACAAGTTCTGTCAATCCCAACAAATATTTATATTATGTACTTTCAAACAAACGTATTATTTACTTCGAACAATCCTAGTAACATATCCAAAATTCACACCTTTTCGTAAACAATTCCACAAACATAAAATCACATTCTTCTCACATTGGATTTTAGGTATAGAGTCCACCCTTGACATAACTGTTAAGTCAGTAATGTTCATCCAAGAGGAAAAAAGGGAAAAAAAACTCACCCCTCTTACTTCAATGCAGTTATTCTTGCATACTATATGGGTGATTGCTTTAGTAGAGTTTACTGTGAGAATAATGCACTGAGATAAGTAAAGGAGCATGATCTGACAATATTCTTGGTAAATAATCGCATAGTTCAATCAAATAATCCTTCGCTATTGGAACAAAAATATAGTCAATTCTGGAATAATTATTGTGCCAATGTGAGTAGAAAGAATATTATTTTTTTGTTTTATTCTTAAATCTCCATATATCTATTAAGTTAAAACTTGAGAGTTCGTATTTTAAGGCTTTGGCAACCTGAGTTAATGGTGACACTTTAGTGGACGATCTGTCTAATACTGGGTCTAATACTACATTGAAGTCTCCTCCAATTATTAGCTCTGCAATATGGCATGCACATTTGAAGAATATATTATGAATAAAATCAGCACCCTCCATTTCAGGACGGTATACATTTACTAAGGTTATTCTTTGCATCGCAATCGTTCCTCTTAAAATAATATATCTGCCGGATTTGTCTTTATCAACAGATTCCATTTGAAAGGGTATATTTTTATCAATAAGTATAACCACCCCTCTGGATTGTGATGTAAAAGAAGAAAAGAAAACCTGTCCAGGCCACTGTTTTTTAAGAGATGACAAAATATTGTATTCCAATTTTTTAGACTGCAATTGTTGAAACAGCTGAGTATCCTTAGTCTTAGAGTGTTCTCTTTCCATTGTTAAAATTTCTTTTTCGAGCAATTGTGATTGTTTTTGATATTGTCTTTTCTTACTGGAAGAATAATTAATGATTTTGCCCCTTAAGAATGCCTTCAAAGCCTCCCAAATGATACCCGGAGAAGCATAATTTCTATTTGTAATGATAAAGTTGTCTATATTATTATTTATAAAGCCCAACGCTTCATCATTGTTTAATAAATGGCCACTAAATCGCCAAAGTTTACAATTTGACAGTTCCGGAGAATAATGCACTGAGATAAGTAAAGGAGCATGATCTGACAATATTCTTGGTAAATAATCGCATAGTTCAATCAAATAATCCTTCGCTATTGGAACAAAAATATAGTCAATTCTGGAATAATTATTGTGCCAATGTGAGTAGAAAGAATATTATTTTTTTGTTTTATTCTTAAATCTCCATATATCTATTAAGTTAAAACTTGAGAGTTCGTATTTTAAAGCTTTGGCAACTTAACTTAATGGTGACATTTTAGTGGATGATCTGTCTAATACTGGGTCTAAGACTACATTAAAGTCTCCTCCAATTATTAGCTCTGCAATAAGGCATGCACATTTGAAGAATATATTATGAATAAAATCAGCACCCTCCATTTCAGGACGGTATATATTTACTAAGGTTATTCTTTGCATCGCAATCGTTCCTCTTAAAATAATATATCTGCCGGATTTGTCTTTATCAACAGATTCCATTTGAAAGGGTATATTTTTATCAATAAGTATAACCACCCCTCTGGATTGTGATGTTGTCAGTAAAGTCGGTTCTTTAATCAGTGGTAAATCTTTTTAAAAAAAAGATTTACCGCTGATTACAGAATGGCTTTACTGACAAGAAGTGCGTTAAATATCGCATGCGATTTATCGTGCAGCCCTAGTATATTTTTATCAGTAAGTATAACCACCCCTCTGGATTGTGATGTAAAAGCAGAAAAGAAAACCTGTCCAGGCCACTGTTTTTTAAGATTTTGATGTTCAGAATCAGTCAAGTGTGTTTCTTGTAGCAAAGCAATTCCAATGCTATGTTTTCTGAGGTATAGAATTACTTTTTTTCCTTTTAAGTCTTTGATTTAACCCATTGACATTCCAAGTAACATACTTATATTTCAGTGTACTTGACATTAACTATATTTTTTGTTCTATTTCCATCTTAGGGCACTTTAAGAACTTATCTCCAACCAACCCAAAAATCAAATTAATTAAACGTGTTCTGTCCAACCTCTGAATTCGTTGATATGCCATTTCTTAGCATCTTAAATGGCAATCAAGTGCGGATGTTGTTGTCGAAGATAAGTCTCTGCCGATGCTTTGGAGTTTTTCAATTCAATTCAATTCAAGTTTATTTGTACGGCGCTTTTCACGATACAAATCATTGCAAAGCAACTTTACAGCAAATTAAGTTTCTACAATATTTAGTGGTAGCTTATCAGTGGTGACTGTCAGTCAATGTACATATGGCAGAAATGTACGGAAAAATCAATTAGAAAGAGTTTAAGTTGGAGTTGAAGGATCTTTGTCCCTACGGTAGCTGAATCCTCAGCGTCGCAGGATGAAGCATCGCATAAGACACGTTGTTATTGCGTAGCTGTCTTTTGAGTGCACTGAATTCTTGTCGCTTTCTAAACAAGGTCGATAACATGTCACAAAATATCATGATAGTAGAATTGTCATAGGTGAGCTTGCCCATTTCTCTGGCCACATTGAGGATCTTAAGTGTGTCTCCATATTGAAGTAGACGAATCAGAATGGCCCGTGGTTTGCTGTTTTCCGCTGGTCGTCGTTGCAAAGTGCGATGAGCTCTTTCAATTTCGTAAATCTTGTCCTCTTGTCCCAGAATCTTAGGCAGCCATTCCTTTAAAGGGGTCATATGATGCTGCTAAAAAGAAAATTATTTTGTGTATTTGCCACGGTGTTTCTGCCTTCCACTCCCTCTGGGAAACCAACAAGACGTAAATTCTGACGATGAGATTGATTCTCTAGTTCATCAATTTTATCTTTCAGCTGTATAATTTCGTCGTCAACAGCCAATTTGACATCCCCGACATCTTTGTGAAGGCCGGTTACCGCTTCTTCCGTCTCCAACTGCTTGGTTTCTACATCCACCTTTCTCAGATTTATTGACTGTAATTCGTTACCCATTTTCTCCAAGGATTCTGCGAACTTACTCAGGCGTCCGTCGTTTAACTCCTGAATTCTGAGAAAACCTTTTTCCATTTCTGCGGCGGGTGGGGCAGGCGGGTCGGACAGTGGCAGTCTCGTTTCCTGAGTTTCTTCTTTTTTATTGTCCGTTTTCTTTGGATTCTGCATATTTATCGGAATATTCGAAGTTATTATTTTAGATAAAGTACTATGTGCCTTTATATATACATAATAAATATACACAGTACACACACATATATTATGTAAACAAAAACTTTTATTTTGAATGCGATTAATCACGATTAATCATTTGACAGCACTATTTTCAATGCAACCTCACATCATCATTAAACTTCAATTTGCACCAGCTACAGAAAAATAAGAGCTGTTGTTTATGGAGATGCCAACTCAGCAGGTGAAAAAGTTGCACCAGCACAACCAGTACAACCAGTTAGATGGCAGCAGAGGACCACTCATTAACTCATTTGCCGTAATTTTACTATTATAACTAATTTTAGCACTTATATTCACTGAGGAAATGCAGCAAGTGCAGGAAAAGTCACATGAAAAGTCTCATTGATTATCCATTGATGTTGATTATTGATTATCCGAACACAAACAAGTGGCTCTTTCTCACACACATTCAAAACTGTCATGTTGTTAGCATGTAAGTTGACTAATCAATAAGATCCACATATTTGATCACATGCCCAAGAGCACCTGCTGTTACATAAAACTATGGCTGAGAAATCACTTGTGAGCTCCTACAACAGCAGAAATAGCATATGCCTAGCATTTATTCTACTTTTTTATTTCATGCCTCTTTTCTTCTTTAAAGCTTGAACAATGAAATGAATAAACAACAACAAAAAAAGACTGTTCTTTTTATTAATATATGCTTCATATAAAGTAAATATATGAAAAAAAGTGTTTTGATCAGACATTCTATATGCTTCACTGGTTATTTTAGCACTTTAAGCATCTGGAAAAACTTATAGGGCCCTCTGGTAATGTTTTAAATTGGTTAAAAAAATATAGCACAGAAAGGAACTTTTAGTGAATACAGGTGACTGTACATAAAACGTACTATCAAATATTATTTGGTGTTCCACAAGGATCAATTCTTGGGCCAGTTCTATTTTCATTATATATGCTCCCTTTGGGCAGCATAATTCAGAAATACAACATGCTGATGACATAAATTATATTTCAATTGAGCTCAGAGACACTGTTGTAATGGAGAGGTTGTCAAGCATTGTAAAGTGGATGAATGCAATTCGCTTTCGATACTACACTCGTACTGCGTCTTGCTAGACGCATATGGGAAAAAAAACTTTTTTCTCCTGAACTGAAGCCATTTCATTCACATAGTGAAACTGCACGGCCATTGGTTCATGCAGTGTATTAAAAACGAACCAATGGCTAGGCAACGGAGCTGCACGAGCCTATGGCGACGAAGCCCGCCAAAGCCCGCCAGAATGGGCGGGGCATCTGGCTATATAAGCGGGCGTTCGCCACAGGATTCTCAGATTTCTTCTCCTTAATATGCTTCCATAGCCGTGGAGTGCGCGTCTGAAAAGTCTTCTGTTTGATGTGCTCGTAAAGACGTTCTGCGCATCTAAATAAACAATTCTTTAGCAGTTGTGTGTGGGGTAGCCAAACCTAGCTCCGCCCCTTTGTTAATTGCGTTAAATTTGGAATATTTTCTAATATCTGTGGAGCCCTATAAAATCTGTTTCACCCTACGTTTTAGTGGACTTCATGCATTGAATGGTTGCTGTTTTTTTTTTACCAGTTTAGTGGTTACACAGTTTTTATATATTTTTTAAATATTTGATACATTTTTTTTTATATTATATTTTTAAAATATAAACATTTTGTTTAACATTATACTAGAAGTAGGTAAAAAAATAAAATAAAATGAAGGTATAAAACTGAAGTATAAAACGAAAGGGTGCCAATAATCCTAAAATAGTTTTCGTGGTAAGAATGTAATAACATTTTCTTTTAATTATTTTACTTCCATTAAAGATGTACAGACTCTGGAGGAGCTGAGTTTATGTGTGCTGTCTCGGCTGAAGGAAAAGCATCACTGGAGGGAGATTACTGAGGCCCAAGTGCAGCTGCTCAGAGACTTTGCCTTCCAGGAGTGGCTTTGTTCCCAGAGCCTGGAGCACTACTATCACACGTGAGTTCACATACACATCATTGTCACTCAAAAAACATCAACAGCTATGTATACATCAGCTTTCTAGTGGGAGAATGAGAAGAAGGGATCACATTGTTAGTGATTTCAGAGTTTATTGTTCATTGTGATGGCAGAGTGATGGATGAAAGAATGAGAGGAGGTCTGGTCAAGCCAGGTTCAAGTGCACCCCACCTTAAATGTGTCACACTACGGTGTAGATCAGGGTTCCTCAAATCTTGCCCTGGAGGGCCAATGTGCTGCAGAGTTTAGCTCCAACCCTGATCAAACTCACCTACCTGTGACAGCTAAAAAATAAAGATGGCATCTGAAAGTTGCGTTTGGTAGCCAGTTTGTGTGTAAATTTATATTTCGGACTAACTTTTTGCACTTTTGATGATATTTCTAGCGAGAAATCAGTATTATAGTGATTAAATATTTGTTTAGTTATCACAAAAACTCATTCTATTTTGTTGTAAATCATTAAACCGTTACGCTGCCTCAGAAGCCTGGCCGAAATCAGTTTCATGAGGTGCCTTCGTGCAAAAACGCTGCCTGCAAAGTCATTGCCTCATATGGCAGCGAGGCAGCAAGTCAGCTGCCTAAGTTTTCGGATGCAGCCCTGGTGTAGATGAACACACATGAAGATGATGAAGGTTGACAGTCTTTAATAAATCCACATATAGGTAGTCCACACAGAGGAAGGTAGTAACAATCAACGAGACCCAACAAACTGAAACTGAACAGACAGGAACTTAAATACACAGACCAATGAGGGACTAATGACTAAATTAACTAGACACAGGTGAACTGACTAACATAATCAAGGGGAGACAGGAACTAGGTCAAGGGAACACATGAGGAATGAAAACAAACTAAAAGTCCATGTGGTTGTGACAAAATGATGATGCTCCTTACCATGTTACTTCTGAGAAAGTACAACTCCTGTAACCATCTCTGACATGTCTGTCTGCTTGATAAATGGCAGAGAAAGTCAGGAAATTCAAACATTCACTCATCCATCTATCCTGCCTGTTATATAATGGCTCTTCTTTATACTGTATTTCGGCAGCCTGAAGACCCTGGGCTGCACTACCCTGGATGATCTAGCACAGTTTGACAGCCAGCTTCAGCTTTCTCTAGCAGCGTGGGGCTATTACTACGAGGATTACATCAAACTGTCCACAGGTGTGCGGGTCCTCCAGGCATCTAAGGGAAGTAGAGATCAAGACTACGAGATTCAGCTGGTGCACAGCCTTGCTGAGAGGCGGCTGAATGAGAAGTGGTCTTTTGGTATGTATCCTATTGTTCGAATTTATTTTTAAAGGGTTCATCGGATGCCCATTTTTCACAAGTTGATATGATTCTTTAGGGTCTTAATGAAAAGTCTATAACGTACTTTGGTTAAAATTTCTCAAAATTTTAAAACTGTGGTTCCCAACCCTGGTCCTGGAGGCACCCCAATACTACACATTTTGCATGTCTCCTTTCTCTGACACACCAATTTCAGGTCTTGGAGTCTCTACTAATGAGCTGAAGATCTGAATCAGGTGTGTTTGATTAAAAAGAACCCAGGGTTGGGAACCACTGGTCTAAAACAACACCCTTTTAACCTGTCAAAAACAGCTCTGTTCACAGCAAGCCATTATGGTTCATTTCACTTTAAATGATAATGAGCTCTGCTCACCCCGCCCCTTTCTTCTGTGGGGTGACGCGCAGTTCTCAGAGAGACTGTAAACTTTAGACTTTAAACTGTAAAATTAATCGTGAAACTTTCTAACTAGTACATTATTAGGAAAGGCAATTTGCTAAATTAATAAAAAAAAACGTATACTCACTACTTATGTAGGTGAGGCTGGATCACGAATGATTCGTGCGAACATAGACTAATTTAGGTAGATTGGGGGTGCATTCCCTTAAAAAACTGCGTCTTCAGCAGCTCAGATATCGGGAATAAATTACGACTGCTATGTTCATTATTACATACAACAACAAAACACCTCAATCGCTTAGGAGTCATTCTGGGGTGTATTCCAGAAAGCACGGTTAACTTACCGTCAGCTAAACCCTGAACTTTCGTTTGATTAGCTCCAAACCTTGCTTACTCGAGGTATGTGGTTCCAAAAACGCATCCGGGAGTAAGTTCATTCAACTCAGAGTATGTTCCTGGTTAAGACTCAAGACATTCTCAACAAAGCGACGAATCGACGAGTCACTATGGAAACGGACGCTAAGAAAAAGCG
>NW_015663513.1:406307-408239 GCF_001515625.1 Sinocyclocheilus rhinocerous
GCGAACAAGAGGGAGAATGTGAGCACTGTGTGCTCAGGCACGGCTGTTCTCAGTGCCGCCAAAATAAAAGTCCCGCCTCGAACACATCGGCCAAACAGAATAACTTATCGGCCAATGCCGATATTTGAAAAATGCCAAATATCGGCCGATATATCGGCCTTGGCGATATATCGGTCGACCACTAATGTCACATAACCTGGTTTTTGGAATACCCCCCTGGTCTACACCTGCTCATGTGTCGAAACAATGGCGAACTGTTTACAGCTCACTCAGGGAGGGTTTAAGGTAAAACACCAGTGTCAATCGACAATCGTGGGAGGGGCCTTGGCCTGTGTGACGTCACACAGCCAAGAATCTGAGAATGGCTTGATTTTAGAAAGGGGTCATGATTTATCAATATTTAAAAAAAAAAACACTGTGTGGATTTTTATCATTATAGGGTGGTTGTGTACACACACTGCCAACACACATTTCAGTTCAAACAACATGTAAAAGTGAATTTTGCATCCGATGACCCCTTTAAGTCATTTGTTTAAAAAGGGTCAAAAACAGAGGTCAAAACATATATCTAGTGCATGTTTATTAAATAAAGTGTATGTATTCCAGATAAAATACAAGACTTAACAATCCCCAAATCTACCTCAGGAAGATTGACAAACTAAATTGCTCTAAATGGATTGCATTTGACCAGTGAGAGAACATTAAAACATACAATAATGACTTCTAAAGCCATTTTTTGTGAGACCTATTTAGTGCTTCTGTCTGCAGCAGTACTGAAATGCCTTTAAAGTGGTCATATGATGGTATTTTTGAAGATCATTTTATTTATTAAGTGTAATAGGATATGTTAGCCTGCTTTAAAAGGGTCCTATTATGCTCTTTTACAAAGTCTTGATTTTGTTTTGGGGATGTACTAGAACATGCTCTCATGCTTGGTGGTTCGAAAAACGCATTATTTTTCACATAATTTACATTATTACAATACCTTTCTCCCCAGCCTGGCACAAATGGCTCGATTAGTTCCAGGTTTGATGAAGGCCCGCCATCCAAAAAACGAAATATCATGTGATTGGTTAGCTGTCCCAGTGCGTTGTGATTGGCGAACAGCACACCCCATGCCAAAGAAGCAAGTTCCGTCTGCTCCGGTATAGTTAAGGATGGTGTCAATATTGCCATATCAATTTGAGCCGGATTCAGACCCCGAGAATATTGAACAAGAGGATCGTGCAGAACCTTTGCCCGCACGGATATTGCAAGACATATCAGAGTGGTAACGTTATTGTTGTTGTTTTGTTTTTTTTGTGGCTAAATCAGGTTTTAGATAGGATGTCAACAACCGTTTAAAAATAACTGCATTTACTATGTACAGATAAGTGCATATGTATTATGTTTATTGTTCTTTAATTCTAACATTATAACATGAATTGCAGTGGAAACTGTTATCCCACACTTAGACTCTATTTGTGGCAGCATATATATGCAAATTCATACACAAAGCAGTGCTGTACACGGCTGTACACAAAGCAGCGCTCCGCTTACAAACGCTGCTTTATCAGACATTACATGCAAGATGAAATGGAAATGACATTCAATTTTCTGAAGACAGTCGGTTTCCTTCAGAAATACAGTGATAAAAACACCTGCACTCAATGTATGGGAAACACTGTAGTCTCATAATTGAAGTGTAAATTCTGCAGATTACATCATTGTCCAGTATTGTACTGTCAGCAATTTATTATAAAAACGTTATCATAATTGTAACATACATATTTACATACATAATTATTCAGGTGCATGTGTAATAACTTGCGAAAACTTGAGGCTCCAGCAGCACTTCTTCCTCATCGTCTCGTCTGATGCACTCAACCAAGCGTTCTAACCACGACCTCGCCTCACCCCTCCCCACCCCCCAACCATTCGAATTTCCGTAGG
>NW_015663513.1:408249-415231 GCF_001515625.1 Sinocyclocheilus rhinocerous
GCTGTAGTCCAAACGAGCCGTTCGTTGTAGTTCTTGAAAAGGGATTTTTTAAAAACAAAATATCTCCCTTTGGAGTGGACTTTGAGATTTGTAACTCTGTAGATCTTTTTTATGCCCAAACATACACACTACACACTGACTAAAATTAAAAAAGTGAAAAAGCATAATAGAGGTGGGGTGACCAGACGTCCCGTTTTTCCCGGGACAGTCCCGTATTTCAGCTCTTTTTTTAGTGTCCTGACTTATTTTGAAAAAAGCATGCTTTGTCCCGTATTTCAAAATTTCTTTACGACTGGGTGATCCGAGCGAATAGTAGAAGTGTTCTGTCACGCACGAACAGCCTAATCAAAGGTAAGTAAGCTTGTCGTAGAGCCAAATTACCATTCAATCACAATTCTTTATCGATTAACTTGGAGTAAGTGAAGGCGGGATGGATAGGCGGAATCACACGTTCTCTCGGTCGCGCGATCCCAGTTCTGCGATCAGGGGTGTATTCCAGAAAGTGGGTTTTGTTTGAAACTCAGAGTTTGTTAACCCCTGAAAAGGGAAATTCAGTGTTTTCGGTTCCAGTAAAAGACAAAACTAAACCTCTCGGTAAGTTACCATAGTAATTTACTCTGTGAACCTAACCTGGTCGGGAGCAGGTTTTCTTCGGTAAACTCAGAGTTTCTTACGGTCTCCTCCCCCTTTTTTAAAGAGAAAGCAATGTTTAAATACCTCATTCATTTATTCATTCACGCTGCAAAAAATGCTTTTATTGTTGAGATTTTTGCCTTATTTCAAGTACAAATATCTAAAAATTCTTAAATCATGATGCATTTTCTATATAAGAAAAAATATATACGATATTTAGTCTAAAATTAATTGCCAGCGGAGTAAGAAAAATAATCTTAATGAAAATGGAAACAAGATTATTTTTCTCACTGGACCACTTTCATTTTCATCATGCAGACACGATAAATGTGACAAAAATTGAATGTTTTTTTATAAGGGATCCTGTAGATGAGGAGGCTGCATTAATTCACGGAGAGTTACATTTACATCAGGAGAGGATTTAATTGTATTTTATTTTATTTATTTATTTTGCCATATCCACATGCATATTTATTTGAACGGTACCATTTTTAAATGGCGTTTACTTGATAACATCTTGTTGCGACCTCCAAGTAACCTAATAATTAGAATTTCCTTTAGGATTTCCAGTGTGGTTGGATGCATTGATTACACACATATTCTCACCATCACACCTTCCAAAAATGAAGCTGATTACTGTATGGAATAGAAGGATGCCAGATGGAAGGGTAGTGCAAGATATATGCCGTAACCACCTACACACATATTCTCACCATCGCACCTTCCGAAAATGAAGCTGATTACTGTATGGAATGGAAGGATGCCAGATGGAAGGGTAGTGCAAGATATATGCCGTAACCACCACCACAGCTGTTAAATAAACACAAATTATTCTCAGTTTATTTGGTCATCTTTATGTTCTACAAATACAAAAGCAACAAATTATTATTTTCCCTGTTGGATTTTAATATTGGAATTGTGGCCATCTCCTCTTCATCTGTCAGTGATGCTGGTGCAGGTTCTCCTCCCATTTTACGAGTCTCTGCCTTCTTGCTGTTGGCTTCTGAATAGAAGTCAGATGTTTTTTTAAGAAATGAAAGAAATTACATTACAAGAAGTTACATTAAGAAATGTAGCATGTTGGATTAGAGAACATTTAATTATGTGAAAAAGCATTAGACTATGTGGGAAAAGCTGCTGCTCATTGAAATAGATACACTAAAATATTTGACATTCAATAAATATCATTCAAAGTCATGTAACGTTAGCCTACACCCATGCTTGAAGCTTTACCTGATTGAATTATGTTTTTATATTTAATTTTTTTCTGCTACCACATTTTTTTTTCTTTTCTTTCTTTTTTTACCCATGTGATACCATGAAAATGAATATTAGTTCAATAAATTATCTTTCTGCCAGTTTTCACCTCTGATAACTAGGGCTGGGTATCGTTCAAAATTTTTCGATACCGATACCGATACCTTGACTTCGATGCCGGTTCCTGAACGATACTTTTTTCGATACCAATTTTATGAAATCAATTTTAACAAGATTACATTATCTAAAAAAAAAACTTTGGTTTATTTTTCAGCTTGTTGACATTGATATGCAGGCTAACGCAGTTATTAATGCAGTCTAATGCGGTTATTAGAGAGAGAGAGAGATATTAAGTGCGTGTGAATACCTGCGTCTATGCGTCTCTCAGCAGCGTTCAGCAGCAGCGTCTACTAATAGCGAATCTTTAAGTTAAACTCCTTCATGAACCTCGCTACTGAGAAATGTCATGTAGCTTTTCAGCTGCGAAACTATTTTACTGATAAATTCGCGGTGCAGCGCTGACAAGAAGTTTCTGTTCGCGTCTCTGCGTGTCTGCACTGTGTGTGCGTCTGTGAGAGAGACTGGGAGAAAGAAAGCGTGATTTCCGTAGCCTACATAAAAAAGGTGGAAGACATGGAAATAGTTTGTCATTTTTTTACCCTATTGTTTGTTATATTTATTTGCTCAATGTCTTGAGCAATGCGTAAATCCGGCCCTGTTAGACGGCAATCGGAAGTTATTACAAACACTCGGTGGTGGTTTAAAGTGAGTTTTGAGTAAAAGCGGAATATAAATCTTATTTATTCTTATGTAGCATGATGCTACAGTTTGCATGAATGGTCACATAACACGCGCTTTCGGTCGTGTAACGTTAGTATGAACGTACATCTGCATATGATCGGAACTCCACGCAGCTCCCGCGCTACTCTATACTGGTGGTATTACAGTACCACGAGAGCTAAAGAGAGCAGACTGCTCCGTGTGCTTTCGAATCGCTCTCGCGGATGATCGATCTGCGCCGCACCTCTTCTAGTCGAACACACCGGCAAGTGCTGCAGGCTTATTGGCTCACTGACGCTGATGAGATTAACCCCTTAGGTATCGAAATTTGGTACCGAACGACAAGACGTTTTTCGATACTCGATGGTATCGAGGCAATTCGGTCGGTGCCTAAAAAGTATCGAACTCGATACCCAGCCCTACTGATAACGTTAATTTAGAATTAAAGTTACGTATTCCGTAGTATGCAGAAGTCTTTTTGGTGGGAGCTGTTGCCATGGTGAATCGTAATTTCAGAGCTCCATTGATCATGGCTTTTCATAGTCGTGGTGCACGCGCTAAACTCAGAGTCAGCATACTCGGAGTGGATTGAACTAACTCTGATCAGCTGTTCAGAAACCAGAAACTCAAGAGTTTCCAATCTCAGGGTAAGTCAACTCAGAGTTCAAGTTTCAACTCCGAATTTGTTGAACCTCTGGCTCTGGGGCGTAAATAAAGGCTTCCTGTAGCGAATCCATGCGTTTTTGTATGAAAAATATCCATATTTCAAACGTAATAAACACTTTTCTCTCACTTCCGCTATCTGTCATGCGCGGAAGCCGTTCCGGGCTCATGACGTAGGACGTATGCGAAGTGCACACGCGCCGGTGAGATATGCTAGTCTTGCGAGTTTGTTTACAGGAGCAAAGGAAGCAAAGTTTCCTTACTTTAGCAAAGGAAAACCAGTCTCCTCTTGGCTTATATCGAAATCCTCCGACATTTTCTCTACAAATCCTCGGTTTGTACTTCTAATTCATGACCGGCAATTTGTTTTGTTCTCTCTCAGCGTTCATCACTAATCATGCTACGCCGATGTCCTACGTCATCCGCCAGAACGGCTTCCGCTTACCCCAGTTAGATGAAGGGAGAGAGAATTGTTTATTATGTTTGAAATATGGATATTTTTCTTACAAAAAAATCTGCTACAGGAGGCCTTTATTCACCCCTAGGAGCTGTTTGAAGCACTTTTTATTATGGATGCACTTTATTTGACTACTTTTGGACTGTTGAAAAAACACCCACCCACTGCAATGATAACACTTGGAATAGCCAGGACAATTTTTAATATAAATCCGATTGTATTCATCTGAAAGAAGAAAGTCATATACACCTAGGATGCCTCGAGGGTGAGTAAATCACAGGCTAATTTTCATTTTTGGGTGAACTAACTGTAAGGATCCACCCGCTGGTCTAGCGGCCTGGTTGAAGGTTTAATGCAGGGGTGCCCAAACTCGGTCCTGGAGGGCCGGTGTCCTGCAGAGTTTAGCTCCAACCCCAATTAAACACACCTGAACCAGCTAATCAAGCACTTATAGGCATACTAGAAACTTACCAGCAGGTGTGTTGAGGCAAGTTGGAGCTAAACTCTGCAGGACACCGGCCCTCCAGGACCGAGTTTGGGCACCCCTGGTTTAATGCATATTCGGTCTTTTACTTGCGCTTCTGAATTTATCAGGATTTAGTTTAAATTTTAGTCTAGCTCCGTGTTCAATCTGACTCCAATTTTTAGTGATCATTAAATTTAGGCAATGTTTCTAATTAAAAACTGATCACAAATGTCGATTATGTATTAATTTAGATAATTGATTTTTCTGGAAATCCCATACTTTCAATTATTCGTTCGTTCGACCCAGTGTCACTTAGCAATTCACTTGGCCAACAGCGAACGCACAGCACAAACTCGCCAGTTCTGTACTTACTCAGAGGAGACAAGTTAAGTCACCTTTATTTATATAGCGCTTTTAAACAATACAGATTGTGTCAAAGCAACTTTACAGTATTAAATAGGAAAATAGTGTGTCAATAATGCAAAATGACAATAGTAAACACTCAATTTTCAGTTAAAGGCAGTTCATCATTGAATTCAGTGATGTCATCATCCAGCTCAGTTCAGTTTAAATAGTATCTGTGCACAGGGACGTGCACAGACATTTTGAGGGGCAGGGGCTCAAGTGGAAAAAAGGGCACTTCTCATATTTATTTTAATTTTTTTCTAAACAAAACGTTAAATATATTAACACAACTCTGACTTACCAATTTATTTTAATTCCCTTACACTCACCTAATTGTTTCATGTTGTTTCATTTTCAACAGATGTCTACAAAGTAATCAGTTCACAGAGACCATGGTCTTTAGCATTCACTAATTTTATCACAAGAACAGGCAACAACAATGGAAACTAAGCCACAATGTGCATGTTTTCTATGCTACTAGTTTCAAGTATTTATTTAGAATAAATGACTGCACAAAGGAGAGGGACATTTTGACTAATAGTTTGTTTATTTTGCGTACGACAATAAATTGTTTGCACATTTTAATTACTTAACGCCTGATTTGCATATCAATGTGGCGATTCTGATGACGTTATTACTTTAACTGTATTCAGCTGTCGTTTCTCCATTAAGTTAGCTTGTATGCCCATGATATATTGCCTTAGCTAAACTTTAGCTAAGGCTAAAGGCTAAGGCTAACTTATTACATGGTAGCTCATGAGTCATGGATGTTAGCAAGACAAATTAACTATATTTGCCTTTTGTCTTTTGGATAATTAGCTGTAAATTCGAGGCACAGGTAGCTTAGTCTTTTTTTCATCACCACTCACCTCCACACCAAGACAAAAACAACTTGAAAGGGAGGGAGGGCTTCACTTCTGCGGCTCTCCGCCTGTCTGTGATGTGCCAATCATTAATGTGTGCTACACACTGCTGTGCTGCACGGAGACGCGGAGGGGAGAAAGGCATCGGAACTCGACAGTCAACATTTCCCGACCCGACCTGATATTTTTATTTTTTATTTGTCTGACAAGTAAAAGCTGTGTGCAAACAGAAACACACACGTTTGACAGGGAAAGCGGTGCGCAAACAGAAACGCACACATATATTAATTCATAAAAAATAAAAATAAAACTCCCCAGAAAAAAGGCCACTTTCTCTCGAGGAAGAAAAAGGGCAGGTGCTCAAGCCCTCTTTGATGTCTATGTGTGCACGTGCCTATCTGTGCAATCAAGTCGACGATATCGCTGGATATTAAGTGTCCCCAACTTAGCAAGCCAGAGGCGACAGCGGCAAGGAACCAAAACTCCATCGTTGACAGAATGGAGAAAAAAACCTTGGGAGAAACCAGGCTCAGTTGGGGGGGCCAGTTCTCCTCTGGCCTGACGAAACCAGCAGTTCAATTCCAGGCTGCAGCAAAATCACATTGTGCAAAGGACTCATCTGGTTACTGTGGTCTTGTCCCGGTGGCTGTCTAGGAGACAAGGTCTTCACTGGGGATCTGTCTCTGGGGCTCATCTAGTTGTCCTGGTCTCCGCTGACATTCAGGGCTGTAGAGGTCATCTCTAGGTGCTGATCCACCATCTTGGCTGGATACGTACTGGATTTGGGTGACTGCAGTGACCATCTGATCTGGATACAGACTGGATCTGGTGGCTACGATGACCTCAGAATAAGAAAGAAACAGACTAATATTAGCATAGATGCCATTCTTCTAACGATGTAGCAAGTACATCGGGTGTTATGGGAAGTGTTCCCGGTTCCGGTTGTCATATTTAATGCAGCCTAAAAATCCTTTAACGGATTTGAATATTAGAAATGTGTTAGTGTGTTATGTGTAAACCAGGTTAAAGAGATAGGTCTTTAATCTAGATTTAAACTGACAGAGTGTGTCTGCCTCCCGAACAATGTTAGGTATGTTATTCCAGAGTTTGGACACTAAATAGGAAAAGGATCTGCCGCCCGCAGTTGATTTTAGTATTCTAGGCATTATCAAATTGCCTTTTTACATAAAACATAAAGTTTTGAGAACGCAGCGGACGTGAAGGGCTATAATGCAATAAGAGCTCATTCAAATACTGAGGTGCGAAACCACTCAGGGTTTTATAAGTAATATGCAAGATTTTAAAATCTATACGATGTTTAATAGGGAGCCAGTACAGTGTTGACAGAACCGGGCTAATATGGTCATACTTCCTGGTTCTAGTAAGAACTCTAGCTGCTGCATTTTGGACCAGCTGGAGCTTGTTTATTAAGCGTGCAGAGCAACCACCCAATAAAGC
>NW_015663513.1:415625-416473 GCF_001515625.1 Sinocyclocheilus rhinocerous
TGTTCTTGGTTATTACATGCTGAGTTTTTAGGTCCTATAATTAACACCTCAGAATTTAGCAGTAAGAAATTACTCGTCATCCAGTTTTTTATATCGATTATGCATTCTGTTAGTTTTTCAAATTGGTATGTTTCGCCGGGCCGCAAAGAAATCTAGAGCTGAGTATCATCAGCATAACAGTGAAAGCTAACTCCGTATTTCCTGATGATATCTCCCAGGGGTAACATGTAAAACGTGAAAAGTAACTGCCCTAGTACTGAGCCTTGAGATACTCCATACTGCACTTGTGATCGATATGGTCCTCTTCATTCACTGCTACAAATTGATGGCAGTCAGATAAGTACGATTTGATGCTAATGCACTTCCACTAATCCACTAATTCCACTAATAATGCCAACAAAGTTTTCTAGTCTATTTTCTTCAGGGGATCTAGAGCGCTCTATCTGATGTGATACTGTAGCTGTGACAGCTGCATGGTTACAATTTTATCTCTAATAGTATCGATCTTGGAAGTAAAGTTATCGAAGTTAAAAATTCAAATATTGTGACAATTTATTTTGTAGGTTGCCACAAGTTTCTTAAAATTTCCAAAGGGTGCCGCGACTAAAAAAAAGGCTGGGAAACACTGGTGTACACAACCACCCTATAATGATAAAAATCCACCCAGTGTTTTTTAAAAAATCTGGTTAAATGTTTTCCCCTTTCTCAAATCGAGCCGATCTCAGATAAAATCTGAGCCGCTGAAGACGCAGTGGATTACGTTTGTTTCTAAAGGGAATGCACCCCCAATCTACCTAAATGCGTTTATGTTCACGCGAATCATTCGTGATCCAGCCTCACCTACAGAA
>NW_015663514.1:0-193 GCF_001515625.1 Sinocyclocheilus rhinocerous
TATGTATTTTATTATGTTAAATAATTGATATGTTTGAATTGATAAGTTTCTTCAGTAAAAAAAAAAGTCTGCGCCCGATCTCGTCTGATCTCGGAAGCTAAGCAGGGTCGGGCCTGGTTAGTACTTGGATGGGAGACCGCCTGGGAATACCAGGTGCTGTAAGCTTTAACGTTTTCTTCACTACTTATCTAAT
>NW_015663514.1:424-546 GCF_001515625.1 Sinocyclocheilus rhinocerous
CTAATACACTGGCCTATAGAGTGGCTGATCTTTAAATAGCTCACTCTTTGTGGCAGTCGTGGCTTATGGCCATACCCCCCTGTCTGCGCCTGATCTCGGAAGCTAAGCAGGGTCGGGTCTGG
>NW_015663515.1:0-996 GCF_001515625.1 Sinocyclocheilus rhinocerous
GAAAGATTAATTGTTCAGGCTGAATATAGCCTGTGGGAAAAAACTATTCTTGTGTCTGGCTGTTCTGGTGGTCAGTGCTCTGTAGCGCCAACCAGAAGGCAACAGTTCGAAGAGAGAGTGGGCTGGGTGTGAGGGGTCCAAGGTGATTTTTTTAGCCCTTTTCCTCATTCTGGAGATGTAAAGATCTTGGAGGCTGGGCAGAGGGGCACTGATAATCCTCTCAGCAGTCCTGACTGTCCGTTGTAGTCTCTTGATGTCTGATTTGGTTGCTGAACCAAACCAGACAGTTATGGATGAACACAGGACAGACTCAATGATAGCAGAGTAGAACTGTTTCAGCAGCTCCTGTGGCAGGTTGAATTTCCACAGCTGGCGAAGGAAGTACAACCTCTGCAGGGCTGCTCTGCTTTTTTGCAGTGGAGTCTATGTGAGTGTCCCACTTCAGATCCTGAGAGAAAGTGGTGCCCAGGAATCTGAATGACTCCACTGCAGCCACAGTGCTGTTCATGATGGTGAGTGGGGGGAGTGCAGGAGGTTTTCTCCTGAAGTCCACGATCATCTCCACAGTTTTGAGCGTGTTAAGCTCGAGGTTGTTAAGACTGCACCAGACGGCCAGCTGCTCAACCTCTTGACTGTAAGCAGACTCGTCAGACTGCACCAGACAGCCAGCTCTTTAACCTCCTGTCTGTAAGCAGATTAGTCTTCGTCCTTGATGAGGCCGATGACTGTAGTGTCGTCTGCTAACTTCAGGAGCTTGACAGAGGGGTCCTTTGAAGTGCAGTCATTCGTGTAGAGAGAGTAGAGCAGTGGGGAGAGTACACATCCCTGAGGAGCTCCAGTGCTGATGGTGATAATCCTGGATGTGAGTTTGCCCAGCCTCACTAGCTGCTGCCTGTCTGTCAGGAAGCTGGTGATCCACTGACAGATGGAGGTGGGCACAGAGAGCCGAGTTAGTTTGGACAGGAGGAGGTTTGGGATGATAGTGTTAAAGGCCGA
>NW_015663515.1:1129-1316 GCF_001515625.1 Sinocyclocheilus rhinocerous
GTTTGCTCTGTAGGCAAACTGAAGAGGATCCAGCAAGGGTCCAGTGATGTCCTTCAGGTAGGCCAGGACCAGTCTCTCAAGTGACTTCATGACCACAGACGTGAGAGCGACATGTCTGTAGTCGTTAAGTCCAGTCATTTTAGGCTTTTTGGGGACCGGAATGATGGTGGAGCGTTTGAAGCAGCAG
>NW_015663516.1:0-16537 GCF_001515625.1 Sinocyclocheilus rhinocerous
ATGTTCGTTTACCCTCGACATTTTCATAAAGGTAAGTAAGAGATTGACAAAGACCGATTGCAAGTGACGTCGCAGGTAGTAATTTCGTTTCTTTTTTCTTGTCTTCACCATCTGGCTACTGTTGTAAAATGTTGAGAGATTCAAACAAAAAGTAATAAAAAATAGAACAAAATAAAAAATAAAGCCTGCAAGTGACGTCGCTAGCGGAAGCGCAAGAGCGCAAGTCTGAGAATGCAAGTCTGACAGAGTGCAAGTGCGAGGCGGCAGCCAGACCCTTCTCCAGCAACCAGGAACTGACAGACGTTGATCATCACCTCCGCTACAGACCAACGAAGTGCAGTTTAACGAGAGTGCACAGGTGAGACGAGACATATGAGCTCTTTTTTTAAATTGTTGTTCATTTTTAGGTGTTTTATCTTTTTAGTAGAATATTTTTCTCCTTTGTCGGGGTTTTCTCTCAAATAAGTTTCTCTTTTGGTTTTAATTAAGGTGGTGACTGGTTTTATGAGAACTTTTCCTCAAAGAGATTTGAAATGTTTTCAGTGCTTTATTACTTGTCTGTAGTAACTTTGGGTTTAAAGTGAAAACGCACTATGTGTCGTGGAATGAAGGATCAGGTCGATTAAACACCAGTTTAATTTCCGTTTCTTCCTTATTTTGGCCCGTGTGTTCTCTTGCTCAGTTTGAGTGGTTAACCTATGAAATTGTCATTTTGCCTCATTAATCCATCTGGTTAAAGCAAATTTTTACCTTTTAGGATTTAAACTGGAGTTGTAAAAACGGCCCCGAGATATAATACGTGATGTCACGATACAGGAAGAAACGCGCAATTGCTCTGGTTTAGCCTACATGCAGTGCATTTTGGAGAATCTGTAAACACCTACTTAATGTCTGGATTTATGAAGTATTATTACTTATTACTCGGATTTCCTCAGCTACTTTTACAACATTTGGATGTTTTAACTTCCTTTTTGTTTTAGGTTTGTTGCTTCGTTTTACTCAGAATTTGTTTCCTTTTATAGAAAAATCAGACTGACCATGTGGTTCATTCAATAGATATAAACATTTTTTAAAAATCATACTGTGGCTAATGGGGTGATGTTTAGGCCAGCTGTCAACATAATGCAATGAGAGTATATTATCAGATAAAATATTGATGTTTGAATGCGTGTCAGTAATGACAGGCTGTTTTGCTCTTGTCAGGCCATGATGCTCGGGAGCTTGCTGTTTGCCGTGTGTTGTAGCGCAGCACTGGCCCATTTCAACACAAATCTAGACCAGCACTGGGAGTTGTGGAAGAAGACGCATAACAAGTTTTACTCCAGTAAGGTGAGAATATGAATTTCACAAGCATCTGTCAGATCCAAAAGCTGATCTTTCATCTACTTATGGATTCATTTTCATAATGGTGTTTTGATTGTGTTCTTGTGAGGCTAGAGTACTTTCATTACTATAGTTTGAAGTGGTGTTGATGCCATCCATGTATTGAAGTTGTATTGAAATGTTCATCTTTAAACTGGAAGTATTTACAAAGCATATCTGTAATAAAGGCAGTGATAGCAGTCTCACAACAACGTACCACATGTGTGATCCATGTAATGTGAATGTTGTTTGTTGCAGGTTGAAGAACTGGGCAGGAGGGAGTTGTGGGAGAGAAACCTTCAACTTATCACCCTTCACAACTTGGAGGCCTCCATGGGCCTGCATTCATATGACCTGGGTAATGAACCACATGGGTGATATGGTGTGTGTGTTTTTCGTTCATGATTATCTACATACAGTAGCTTCCAGTTTGCACAAGAAAAACACTTCTGGCATGCAATGCTGCTTTAATTTCATAGTTCTGTTTTGAGCATGAAGCTAGATCAGGGCCACATTTCCCATTTCATCGTAAGGCTAAGTAGATCGTAGAACCATTGCCACCAATGGTCTCTATGATCAACTTGGCTCACAGTGCTTTTGAGAAAAGCAGCCCAGATCAATTTAAATTGTTTCTATATTTATATAACTTTGCATACTCTTTGGAATTGTTGGCCATCAGATCACATCAGCCTGAACAACTGTGGTGCTGAATAACAGGAAGTAAGTTATATTTGAAAAACGCGTTCTCTGGAATTTGATGTACAAGTCCTGGGGTTTTCATGCAATCACTACCAAACTCTGTCAACATGATCTCAAGACACAGAGGATGCAAAATTGTGAAGTAGATTTTTGTATTTTTTTTTTATGTCTCAAATGGTTTGGCTGTGGTGTGGCAAAGAATTTATGGTGGGAAAAAAAGAAACGGGAAGTGTGTTATAGCTTCAGCTTACATTGACTGACTGATTTTGATCAAACTGTGATCAAAACGTTTGTTCATTGAAGAATGGTTTACATAAATATGACCATTATGAGTGAAAGTTATAGTGCCACCAACTGGCAGCAGGAAGTGTCATTTTCAAAATGCTTTTTAAATCACCCTCTTTTTTTTTTTTTCCCAATTTGCCTCAAACTTCATCAGAATAATGTCAACACATGACAGAAGTAAAACTGTGAAGGCAGTAAACCTTTCATTGTCACAACCAGACTGACAGAGGGTTAAATGCATATGCCCGCTGTGCACTGTTTTTCTAAGCCACCAGGGTGGCGATTGGGCTGCTTGCAGCCATATTTTTCATATATTTTTTTAAAACAAACTATTTGTGGTGTGTTTTTTTTGGTGAATAATATCTATTAATTATGCAGCTATAATGTAACTTCATCCTGTTCTTATTTTCCTATTTGTGTCATGGTGATTCACAGACAACAGAGGAGATCCTGCAATCATTTGCCACAACTCGTGTCCCTCCTGATTTTAATAGTCAAACAGTGAATTTTGTGGACTCTTCTGGGGCTCCTGTCCCAGACTCTCTGGACTGGAGAGAGAAGGGATATGTCTCCAGTGTGAAGATGCAGGTGTGAATGTACTCCGTTTGAAACTATGCTAACTGATATCCTCTCAATTAGCTGTGTCTTTTTTTTTATTTTCTTTATTTCTATCTAGCATGAAAATAGTTTATAGCAGGTGGCCTGGCTATATTTTAAGTTCATTAAAGGAAAATGGCTTGATTGTGTTGTAGATGTTGCTGTCATGATGTAGAGTGAATTGACCACATTCTTTGTCAGAGAACTTTGTTGGCGTCATTTTTTTTTCAATTTTTTTTCTTCTTTAATTTCATTTCCTTTATTTGTTTGTCCAGTCAGTGTTTGAGGGAGTTTATTTCCCCTTTCCTGTAACTTCCTCTATGATGAGTTGGAAATTCAGAAACCAGCAACTGAAAACTGATTGGTCAGAATGCTGTTTCTGCAGCTTCACAAGCCATTAAGTACTTGTTTCCTGTTTCAGTAGTTTTATCATGTTTCTCTCTCTGCTGTCAGGGTGCATGTGGTTCGTGTTGGGCATTCAGCTCCGTTGGGGCTCTTGAAGGTCAGCTGATGAGGACCACAGGAAAGCTGGTCGATCTCAGCCCTCAGAATCTGGTGGACTGTTCCTCCAGTTATGGCAATTATGGCTGCAATGGTGGTTTTATGAGTTCTGCCTTCCAGTATGTTATTGATAATGGTGGAATAGACTCTGAGTCATCTTACCCTTATGAAGGAGTGGTAAGTTGTGTGTGAGGGTCTGTGTGAAGAAAACTTACATGTCAAGTAATTATATGCGAAAGAATATTAAGCGCACAAATATTTGGTGTCGTATTAGAAGTGACAAGGCCGGTTACTGCAAATTCTGAGCCATACCAATTCAGGCAGGTCCCTACATTCCAACATTGCCGAACTTGTATTTGTCAAAGTTTGATGATGGAGAGAGTGTGTGGGTTTTTTTTAATTTTTTTTAATTAATTAATTTATTTTTAAACCTGCAATACTGTAATCCATTATCATTGAGTGTAATCGAATAAATAAATGTGTCCTGCAGCAAGGGCAGTGCAGATACAATCCATCCCAGCATGCAGCAAACTGCACCAAGTACTATTTCGTCCGTCAGGGAGATGAGGAGGCCCTGAAGCAGGCTTTGGCCAATGTTGGGCCCATATCAGTGGCAATTGATGCCACCCGCCCTCAGTTTATCCTGTACCGCAGTGGTGAGTTTTTCTTTCTTGTCTCATTTTAATCAGACTGCTTTACCAGATCTCAAATTCTTGTTATTAGGGTTTGTTAGTGTCGTTTTATGTCATTCTCTCACATCCGTCCACCACAGGAGTTTACAATGACCCAACCTGTACAAACAAAGTAAACCATGCAGTGCTGGCTGTGGGATACGGTGCGATTGCTGAACAGGACATTTGGCTGGTGAAAAACAGGTACAATTAGAATGATTGTGAAGTTTTGTGATCATAAGTTGACTTGGTCTGATTTTTTTTTTTTAATGTACCCACTCAAAGGCTTGTAAAAGCAGAACTTCTGTGACAAACAAAACATTGAGAAGAAAAAATACAAATGATTGTTTTCTTATGCTTTAACAGTTAAAGTGGATTTGGAGATGGTGGCTACATCCGTATGGCCAGAAACCAGAACAACATGTGTGGCATCGCCTCATATGCCTGCTATCCAGTTATCTAACTGAAACCCTGTTGAATTGTATGAACATTTCAAAATAAGAAATTTACTGTTTTATAGTCTAATTTCTTTTATTTAAATGTGTGTTATATGTGGTTTTACATTTTTTTTAATGTATTTTATGAATCTTACAAAATAAATATGGAATTTAATCTAATAATGTTTGGCTTGTATTGAAACTTTAAAAGGAAATGGAGTAAATATGCTGTTTAGGTATATTTACAAATGGAAACTGGTCAGTGCAACATCACAAGTTTCACATAAGGTAGCTTATAAAAGAATTCCTTAAGATAAGTACACAATTAGGGTTATGATTTTTGTTTATCTTAAACAAACACCTTTAGTTGATCAGCCACATTCATAAGATAATATGAGGGGTAACTGTCTAAATTATTGCATAAACCTGGACCACGCCATCCACCTGGTCACACCAGAAGACAGGCCACCAGTGTTGCCAACTAATTTTCAGGGGAAGTTGCTAAAGGAAGGTTGATTTATTGCTAAAAGTTGCTAAATGACGCGATGTCATTGCGCGGTGACCTCATTGCGTAATCACGATGCAAAATTGTGTCACTGCATCAAATCAAATGCATCAAAAAATAAAATGCATATATGTTAATTTAGATGTGTTTATAAAATAATATAAATGCATAATATAATGTTAAAATATAAATAACTATTTTTATATACAACATTGAACACTTCCCGAGTCACATTAAAGATTCGTTCAAAACGAACGAATCGTTCAAGAACGACCCAACACTTAGGACGACGCACATGTATCACACACCGGAAGCCTGTATTCAAGTGCTCCAGTTCAAAGCGGCATTCCAAAATGGTCTAAATCTACACTCTTAAAAATAAAGGTGCTTCAAAAGGTTCTTCAAGCGATGCCATAGAAGAACCATTTTTGGTTCCACAAAGAACCATTCAGTCAAAGGTTATTTAAAGAACCATCTCTTTCTTACCTTTTTATAATCTGAAGAACCTTTTTTTCGCCACAAAGAACATTTTGGGAAACAGAAAGGTTCTTCGGATGTTAAAGGTTCTTTATGGAACCATTTAGACAAAAAGGTTCTTCTACGGCATCGTGAAGCACCTTTATTTTTAAGAGTGTAATCACCATAACACGCACATAATGTTTCTATTGTATTTGCTTTTAGCTTTTCAGAATGACCCAAAAAGTGTAAGAACTGTCACCGTGTCTTGTATTTGTAGCATTAATTTTTAAATGACCCAGATCAAAAGATTTAACGAAAGTATTGATTATACTAAAGACAGTTGAGTTGAGCTAAGGAGACATGCTGTATGTATTTTCTGATCCATAGTCTATCATCGTCGCATCTGGAAAGGGAAAATGGCATAAAATATTTCAGATGTTCACTTCAGCAGAAAGAGATTTTTAGAAGAGTTTTAAACACTTGCTACCTTTTCAGTCTGCTTATCTGATTCTGAACTATAAGTAAGTGGATCTCAAGATGCCAGAAATGTATGTGTATGGGTTTCTGGGTAGTAGATAGTGAATTCTTCTAGGCTGTTTTGATCCAACAATAATAATTAGTTAAATTTCGGTTTATTTAATTATTTACTTCCTTACTCGTGTGACAGGGCAAAGCAAAAAGACAGCTGTGTCATATGACAATAGGCAGAGATTAGCACGTGATGGAACAAAATAAAAGCAAAGCAACCAGGAACTCTTTCAACATCAACTCCTTTACAGACGAGCAGAAGTGCAGCTTAACAGGAGTGCACAGGTGAGACGAAACACATCTTGAGTTTTTTTTATTTTTCCCACTTTTGTGTTTTATCTTTTTAATAAATGTCTGGGTTTTCTCTCAAAAGGTTTCTCTTTCGGTTTTAATTAAGGTGGTGAATGCTTTTATGAGAACTTTTTCTCAGAGAGATTTGAAAAATTTTCAATGTGAGACGGCAGTTCATTTTTTTTTTTTTTCAATTTCACATGTATCTTTTTAAAGTCTTTGTTGATGTTTTCCCTCAAAAAGTTTCTGGGTTTTTTTCTTTCTGTTTTAAGACAATTAACGTTTTTATAATAGCTTTTTTTCCCCAAAGATATTTGTAATGATGTGATGTGTGTTGTCCAAAGCCCATGATCTTTCACTCATGCTATAGTATCAGATAGCCTGATGCAGATTTTTGCAACTTCTTCGCCCTTCGCACCTTTCTTCGCCCTTCGCCTGGTACCAAAGGTGAAAAAGAGAAAGTGTTGTTTTTCTATGAGCCTCGTCATTCTGCTTCTCACGCCATTTTTAAAATGCTGTGTCAAGTTTAAAAATGTCTCGACAGTCTGTGCTCTTTTCCAATCTGTTTGCTTTTTTAAAGCACAAATGCGTTGTGTGAACGGCTCGTTCATGCACCTCACTGCAATTTTAAAGTCCCCATTGAACAGTACCTGTTCCGGCCAGTAGGTGGGATATGGGACTGTGAGTCGTTTCAGACAATGGTTATTGTTTAACCCCCCCATGATAATAACCGAAGATAATAATAAATTATTTCTTCTAACACTATATACAGTATGTGTGTGTGTGTCTATGTATTGTTTCAGAAATCTCATTCACTGAAATAATCTTTTCATATTGTGGCTATGATGACTTAAGCCAGATGTCAACATAATGCAATGAGAGTATATTATCAGATAAAATATTGATGTTTGAATGCGTGTCAGTAATGACAGGCTGTTTTGCTCTTGTCAGGCCATGATGCTCGGGAGCTTGCTGTTTGCCGTGTGTTGTAGCGCAGCACTGGCCCATTTCAACACAAATCTAGACCAGCACTGGGAGTTGTGGAAGAAGACGCATTACAAGTTTTACTCCAGTAAGGTGAGAATATGAATTTCACAATCATCTGTCAGATCCAAAAGCTGATCTTTTACTCGCATCTAGGATCTTTTTTCCCTCCCACTTGTTCCGTGAGGAAAACAAAATCTTCCTTGCTTCTTGTCAAACTGGTGAAGCTTGTTTAATGGGCTTATTTATTAAAGAATTAATTTGTATTATTTTGAAACTTTTTAAATAATTTTGTAATGCTTGGACAAAAGACCAATAAGGCAGATCCAGTTGTAGAGAAGGTGTATTTACTGAATAAAATTAAATCAAACATGGGTAAACCAGGAAAACACGGAAAAGTAGCAGAGTTGGTTGAACCTCCTTATTGAAAAGGGCCTCAGGAAGGAATAGGAGGGACGAGACCATAATAATGAGGCTTAGGTTTGGACACACTGGACTAAATGGAACACTGTTTAAAATAGGGAAACAGTAGAACATGTTATGAATGATTTATTGTCAGAAATATGAAAGAAGACATTTGATCCAAAACTTAAAAGAGCTGAAAGTACACTTTGATTTAATTGATCTTCTGCAGAAGGAGTCAAAAGATAAATGTTATGAACTTTTACTGCAATATAGAAACTAAATTAAGTGAGGACATAGGTTTTTAAATTTTTTTTAAAGAAGGGGAGATGGAAATGTACATAGCCTACAGTACTGTAGGCTAGTAGGCATTCTGGTTCACACTCCTTACCAGTTGGTGGCGGTAATGTACCAGTTTGTTGTTTGCCAACCGCCAATAAACTCAAGAAGAAGAAAACTGCCCTTGAGTCCCAATCAGTGTTGCCAATTTAGCTACTTTGTAGCTAGATTTAGCGACTTCCACGCCCCTTTTGAGACTTTTTTTCAAAAGTTTAGGGACAAATATAGCAACTTCTTGGACAAACCTTATCTAAGTTCTCATCTTGCCCACTGATCTACATTCATCTTTATATAGATCAGTGAATTTGCCATTATGATGTCATCTAGTAACATTTAGCTACCAGTTTTAGCTACTTTCAATTGAAAGCAGTTGGCAACACTGACTGTGAGTCAAATCATGGCATCTTCGCTCGTCATATGCACAAAACATGTCCTGCTTCATCATAACCAAAGCTATGTATTAGTTTATACAAATAACTCATAACCTCACCATATCCAAAGTTATTTTATCACGTCTATTTATTTATTTGTTTGTTTGTTTGTTTGTCATTCTGTAGCCTACGCTGCATTCAGTCAAAAACATTATTCTGGATTTTAAAACTGTTAACAAAGCATCCCAATTCACAACGTTTGATTACGGTTTTATAATAAATTATTAATTTGAACTAATCTGTGAGTTCATTTATTTGTAAGAATGATCGTTCACAACCCATCTAGACAAGCCACCAGACTGGCTAACGTTACTCAACGGCAGGGGCGTAGCAAGCTTTTCAAAAGTGCGGGGGATGGATGTGGTTTGTTTATTAACAATAAAAACGATGAATACAGTGACAGAGGGGTACAAAATGTATAACATACAAGATATAAAAAGCTTCCCATTTAAATGAGTGATACTAGATAAGTATAAAAACACACTCGGAACACACGGAAAATAAGTCAAAACTCTGTTGTGAAAATACACAACAGTAGACTTGCTAAAGAATCAGAAATACTTTAATAATCCCAGGGGGAAATTATTTTTGTTACAAACTCCAGATATACAAACAACATATATTAAGAACAAAACAAAAAAAACAAAAACAAAAACAAAAAAAATATATATATATATATGCAACCAACAACAACAACCAACTGACCAATGAACATATGACCAACTACCTCTCATTTAAAAGAACCAAAAGTGCTCTTTCTGCCCTCCTTACAGGAGACAAACTGTTCAGCAATCTTTTTTCTGTTTACCCTGTCAACTGTTTCTTGAAGTGCCCTTCTGCGTCGTCATCATGTGCCCACACGGAGGCGCCATCATCATGCAAAGAATCTGCGCAAAGGATCATGGGAGCCCGAAGTGTCCATCAGTTGTACCCTTCGAAATCCTTCATTCAGAAGGGCCTTTGAAGTGGCCGGTTTTGAGCACTTCGGTTTGGAATGACTCTTCAATATGGTGGCCATGATTGTTTTCACTCTGAAGTGCCCTTCGGAGGGCGATATATCCCGTTTGGAATGCACCGAATATCTATCCTTAATAGTATGTGAGATTAGAATAAGTGTGTCCCAAAGCATAGTATGTTGAAAAGAGTATGCTAAAAAGACCTGGATGGTCTACTATTTCAGGAAGATTTTTGAAGTGTGGATCCGTGCACTCTAATGGTTAATATTACCCACAATACATTGCGCTTTGGCGAAGGATTTGGTTCAGAACTACAAACACTAATAAAAACCGTAAAAAAAACACAAACATGGCGGATGTGCGCAACCGACGGTTAAGTAGAGAGGTTTAGATAAAGGGGTTTGAGTTACTTATAATCAACATATAACCTGATAAAAAATATTTATTTAATGTTATCGGTGTTATATTTAATCTGCAACAACAATATGAACTTTTATAAACATCTGTTTGGCCATTTAACTTTATTATGCAAAAAATATGAGCAGAGTTCTCCACATAAAGCCCACGGCTGGCAGATAAACGTGCTACTTATTTTCTCTCCAATATGGTAGGAAGTTAAATGAAATGAAATGTGGAGGATGTTAATGTGACAAGATGATTGACTGGCCAGTTTACAGTGATAGCGTGCGTGTGACTATGCGACAGAGCGCTCCGTTAAAGACTCTATTGTATGACGTGATATTATGTCCCAAAACTTGCCTACTCTTCTACTACACACTACTACACCTCAGCAAAAAAGTACATACTTTAAGGGCGTAGTATAAGTAGGCACAGAACGGGGATTGCGATTAGGGGAGATTTAGATTTAGGAAACCGAAGGAAGGGTTCACTGAACGAGACGCTGGATCGACGGTTGACAACACTGGACTGTGTCTGGAGCATTGATGGAGGAAGTGACATTAGTACCGGAAGTGACACAGAGATGGAGGAAGTGGTAGCAAAGCCACTGGAAGGCAAGCCTGCAACCTTTAGCCAAAAAAGCGTAACGGCTGATACTAACGTTTCCGGTTTGCCAGTAAGTGGGAAAGGAGACCAGAGGCCATTTTTTATATATTTTATGTACGTCAATGGAGGAGAGGCTTCACTACGCTGAATAAACAGCTTTTTAGAGAAAACGGCTAATCATTTAATGAATCGACAGCCTATCAGCTAATCTCCAACATGTTTTACACTAAGCAATACTTTTGGATTGAACTTTTTTACCGAAAAAAATGCCATTTTATGAGAGACGTAACTGACTTTTTGCGAATGGAGGGATACAGCTTACGGCATTTCTCATTCATTCCTATGGTATCCGTAAATGGCGATTGAGTGTCACACAACTCTGACTGAAATTCAATGACGTCAACTGATAGTGAAAAAGACAGGATGCCGGTGTTGTGCCCAATTTCGACCCCCTGCCAATTTATTACCCTCCTCGTTCAAGTCGCTACCTGATCGCCTAATCCTAACCCCTCCCCCACACCTACTCCTAAACCTACCAATACTAGGAGGGCAATTATCTGGCGGGGGGTCAGAATTGGACACAACACCGGCAAGGACAAGCAAGAAGGATTTTAAGGTACTGATGAAGTTTGCAAATAGTAATGTGATCAATCCAGTAAAACTTACCAGGCATTAAAAAAATCAGTAGATGATATAGAGACTATCAAGAAATTTGAGAAATGGAAGTCTTCTAATTTTCTGTAAAAATGAAAAACAGCAGAAAGTGGTACAAGGCGTTAAATCAATGCTTGGTCAGATGGTGTGTTGTACAGTACTGAGTAAGAGAGCTTGGTTAAGAGGAGTAATCTCTGGAATTCCAATTGATGTATCCACTGATACAGTAAAAAGTAACACATCGGGGGCTAAGGTGATTGAAGCGGAAACACTGAAATGTGTACGAAATAAAGAGAAAGTAGATAGTCTTTATGTAATGCTTCAGTTTGATGAGGAAAGAATGCCAGAGAGAGTGTACATTGGATATGTCAGTTATGTGGTAAGAGCATATGTACCACTCCAGTCAGGTGTTTTAAATGTCAAAAATATGGTCATGTCGCTGCAGTCTGTAAGGGAAAACAGCGACGTGCTAGATGTAGTGGTAATCATGAATAATGGAAATGTGAGCAAGGGTTACAACTAAAATGCTGTAACTGTAGGCAAACACAGTGCTGGCTTTGGGGGGATGTGTGGTGCATTTCATATGTTGAGGCAGTTAAAAAGGTGAAACCGATGGAAGAGGGTCAAGGAAATGGATCAACACTCTCAATGAATCAAAATAGTAAACCGCCATCGTTGCAACAAAGAATAAATGAAGACTTTTTGAAAGTTGAAAAAGTTGAGTTCATGACATTTTAAACTGAGGTAATAAACTGTGCTGCACAAACCGAAAGCAGAACTGAGAGGATTAAAATCATAATTAGGGCAGCTGAAAAACATCTACAGTTTGAGGGAATTACTCTGGAACAAGTTAATGGAAAAACTTAAGGGTCAAGTAGTAGATTCACAGGCAGCATGTGGAGGCTCTTAATGGTATTATTAGTATTACAGTGGAATGCAAGGAGTTTAATCACAAATTTAAAAAGGTAATATAAGATAAGGAATATAAACCTCATGTTATATGTATACAAGAGACCTGGTTGAAATCTCATTTAGACTTTGTGATACAAGGATATACAGGTATTAGAAGGGATAGACATACAGGTAATGGTGGAGGGTTGGCTATATTTATTAAAAATGAAATTACATATAGGGTTATAGAACTGAGTGATGAATATGAATCAATTACAGTAAAGGTATTTTTAAGAGAACAGATTGTTAAGGTAATTAACTTTTATAATCCTTGCAACGTGTTAAGTATCAAAGTGTTAGAAAAGATAATGGGAAAATAAAAAGTGATATGGTGTGGGGATTTTAACACGTATAATACTTTATGGGGAAGCGGAAATGCTAATGGTAAGGTAATAGAAGAAATGCTTGATTTGAAGGGTCTGATATGTAAGAATGATGGTAGAGGTACTGGAATTGATGTGGCCAGGGGTAGATGCTCTTCTATAGATTTAAAACTAGTCTAGCAGGGATATTTGTGAGGACTCTATAGGAAGTGATCACTACATCATTAGTTGTAAAATAGGCATGGATGTTAGTGAAATTATAGAGGATAGGATATGTAGATGGAAATTTACAAAGGCAAATTGGGAGGCATTTAAATAGATTAGTGAGGTAAAGTTACAAAGAGTTGAGCTTTAATGAGGAAATGGAGGATGTAGAAATGTATAATGAAAAATTATGTGAAGTATTGTACCGTACAGCTGAAGAAATTATTGGAAAAAGTAAAGGAATAGAAAGGAAGAAATCAGGTCCATGGTGGACAGAATTCTGTAGCAAAACGATTAAAGCTAGAAATAAGGCCTTTTAAAAGGTTAGGAGGACATGCATGTACTAGTGATAATCCTTCATGATGCTTTCGAACAAAGAATTGACTCTGGTCTTCCTTCAAGTTTCAACTGTTTACTGATAAACAATACAGATAAACAAAAACTCCTGTCAAAAACTGTCGCTCCATCTTTATTACGTTCTTAAAGGAAATGCCAGTTCTTAAAGGCGCTTAACGCAGTCCCATAGTAAGACGGAGCAAACCATTACAAAATAAACAAGGGGTGCTCAACAAATGTACACAGACAACACAACTTAGACACACCACCATACAACATCTGCTTTAACATCTATACATCCAAAGATACATTTTTAATTATACAAATTATGGCTCTTACAGTATGTTTGATAACTTCATTCTATATAAAAAAAAAAGCGCAAGCCAATGTGAGAAGGGTAATTTGAGCTGTTAAAAAGAACTACTGGAGAAGTTGTGATTATAGGGTTGAAAGTAGATGACAGCGAAGTATGGGGTATGATCAGAAAGATGGGTGGTTTTTAAAGAAACTGTCCTATTCTGAGTAACCAAAGATACATTTTTAATTATACAAATTATGGCTCTTACAGTATGTTTGATAACTTCATTCTATATAAAAAAAAAGCGCAAGCCAATGTGAGAAGGGTAATTTGAGCTGTTAAAAAGAACTACTGGAGAAGTTGTGATTATAGGGTTGAAAGTAGATGACAGCGAAGTATGGGGTATGATCAGAAAGATGGGTGGTTTTTAAAGAAACTGTCCTATTCTGAGTAATGGGGAAAGAATAACTGACTAATGTAGAAAAGGCAGAAATGTTAGCAGAGGTGTTTAAAGTACACAGTAATGGTAACAGAAGAAATGAAAATAAGTACAGAACAAAGTAAAAAGGAACATCCAAATATTATGATGGAGAAAAGGCCTTCAAATGACCATCTTGATATGGAATTTTCATTACATGAATTAAAGAGAGCTGTGGAGCACAGGGAGAATGTTTAACTGGGTAAAATATTTTTTGCTTAATTGAACAGTTCAGGTAAGGGTTGGATCATCATATTCCAGAATATATACAATAGATAATGGTACTCCACAAGAAACTGTGGGCAGGCCAATGTTGTTAACATCATGATAAATTATGTTTTTCAAAATGTCACAATAGATATAGGAAGATCTCTCTATGCTGACAAATGGAGCGATTATGGAAGAGGGGACATAATGTATCACATGTAACACAAGTCATACAAACAGCGTATGTGGAAAAATGAGCCAACAAATGGAGTTTTCGATTATCAGTTGCTAAAACTCAACTAGTCTGTTTTGCGATGAGAAATTGTATCCCCGAAGTAAAAGTAAAACTATATTTGAACAAGTTAAAGTTATAAGATATTTAGGGGTATGGATAGATTGACTTTCAAGACACATACACAGAAATAGTTTAAAAATGCAAAAAAAGTATAATAAAAAATGCAACATTTTAAGATGTGTATCAGGAATGGAATGGGGAGCTAGTCAAAAATCTTTACAATGAATATATTGTGCATTGATCAGTAATCGATTATGGATATATTATTCATGGATCTGCATCGAAATCCTTGATTAAAGAAAGTTGAATCAATTCAGGCACAATCATTAAGAATATGTTGTGGGGCTTTTAAATCCTCTCCTTTATCAGCATTACAGGTGGAGGTAGGAGAAATTCCAAAGGAATGAGTAGAGTTGATGAAGGGGCAGTCGTGGCCTAATGGTTCGAGAGTCAGACTTATAACCCGAAGGTTGCGGGTTTTAGTCTCAGGTCCAGCAGGAATTGTCAGTGGGGGGGGGGAATAACCAGCGCTCTCTTCCACCCTCAATACCACAGCTGAGGTGAGACCCTTGAGCAAGGCACTGAATCCCCCCAACTGCTCCCCGGGCGCCGCTGCAATATGGCTGCCCACTGCTCCGGGTGTGTGTGTGTGCACACTTGGATGGGTTAAATGCAGAGCACAAATTCCGAGTATGGGTCACCATATTTGGCCACACGTCATTTCACTTTCAAAGGAAAGAGAAGAGTTGATTAAGAAATCGAAAGATATGTTTAATCAATTTCAATCTATCAAATCTAGTTGTGCCTCAGGACAGTCAGGAGTACAGAGAGAAATACTTATTGATCTCAAAATTACAGGATTGGAAAGTAGAATTTATTTTTTTAAAAAGTTGGTGTTTCAGTTGGTTGCGATTTTATTTTATTTTATTTATTTTTTTTTTTTTTTAAACAAAGCAGTTGATATTTGCCACTGCCGAGTCGCCTTCACCCCAAAATGGCGGAAGCGCAGGGGTATATTTGTAGCAATAGCCAAAAATACATTGTATGGGTCAAAATTATTGATTTTTCTTTTATGCCAAAAATCATTAGGCTATTAAGTAAAGATCATGTTCCATGAAGATATTGTGAATTTCCTACTGTAAATATATTAAAACTTAATTTTTTATTAGAAATATTAATTGCTAAGAACTTAATTTAGACAACTTTAAAGGGGATTTTCTCATTATTTTGATTTTTTTTTTTGCACCCTCAGATTCCAGATTTTCAAATAGTTGTATCATGGCCAAATATTGTCCTATTCTAACAAACCATACATCAATTGAAAGCTTATTTATTAAGCTTTCAGATGATGTATAAATCTCAATTTCGAAAAATTGACTCTTAAGACTGGTTTTGTGGTCCATGGTCACAAATGATACAAGAAGAATAAGAAGTGACTAGGGGAGGTTCTAGACCCTTTTTAGGTGGGCTTCAGGCCCCATCCTTATCTGTCATCTCATTTCATTTATCAGAACAATCGGGCCAGTGCTACTTCCACAAGAAAGTTTCATTCTCACGTGTTTTAAGTCTAGTCAGTTTAAACAAGTGTTTTAAAACCATTCAAGTGCAAGACGAAAAAGAAATTCACACACAGAAAGTTTCTGCTTGGACAACACGCGAGTACCAAATTGAGTTCTCTTTTGTGTCTTCTTGAGCAAATAGACACAAAATTATGTCAGAATGGCCATCTTGATGACGTCTATCCACATAAACCATCGGTAACGTCTAAAGTGAATGTAAACGGTTAAAATGTTGGATGTGTTTCAAAATACTGGATCCTTGCATTTCTTATGTTAATAATATTAATGCAACAACAAAAGAAAAATAGAGAATCACTCACTCTTCTTAACTAAGTAACTTATTAGATTTAATAGGCATTTGTGTATATTTACTTACAGTAATTGTGTATTACTTAAGTAATACAGCTTTCACAAGCACTGTACTGTAAAGTACTGTTTATTTAGGTAATTTGTATCTTTGTATCTAATGGTCTCTCTGAGGACTAAGCCCCCTGAGGATGAAATCTTAGAACCGCCCCGATCATGACAGTTTTGATTAGTGATGTCAATCATTTTATATATTGCTTTATTAAACCGTGAAATTGTCTGTTGTTTATGTTGGCAGGATGAGATGCTTGGAAGGAGGGAGTTGTGGGAGAGAAACCTTGAACTTATCACCATTCACAACTTGGAGGCCTCCATGGGCCTGCATTCATATGATCTGGGCATGAACCACATGGGTGACATGGTGAAAACATGAGTCCAGTGTCTCTTTTTTTTTTTTTTTTTTTTTTTTTTTTT
>NW_015663516.1:16680-19112 GCF_001515625.1 Sinocyclocheilus rhinocerous
TTTTTTTTTTTTTTTTTTGTCTGTGATTTTTATCTGTATGTACATGCATCCAGTTTCCAAAAATAAAAAAATTGTTTACAACCGTATACAGTAATAGAATACAATTATTTTATTTTTGCAAATTATATATTTTATTTTTATTTATTTTTTGTATGCTTTCTTTAGAAAACTTTCTTTATAATAGCACCTAGATATTAAACAGCCATAAAATACATTTTGCTAGGCACATAGACTATAATAGATGCCCTGAGAAACAAGTGACCATTTCATCACCATTTATTTATGTGTTATGTTGAATCACAGACAACAGAGGAGATTCTGCAGTCACTGGCCACGACTCGTGTCCCTCCTGTCTTTAAGAAGCAAACAGCAGAATTTGTGGGCTCATCTGGAGCTGCTGTTCCAGACTCACTGGACTGGAGAGAGAAGGGATATGTCTCCAGTGTAAAGAATCAGGTATGATTATACTGTATATTTTGAGAGAATACAATCTGATATTTGCTCATTTAGGTTTGTGTCTGTGTAGCTTTTTATTTGGTAGGACAACAAATTTCTGTTTCTTTCTACAGACCAGAGACCAAAATTTTAAGTAGTTCACATTATTAGTATTTCCATAAATCCATCCTAGTATCTATTATATGTAGCATTAAGGCTAAAAGTTTCCTGTTTTAGTAGTTTTATCATGTTTCTCTCTCTTCTGTCAGGGTGCATGTGGTGCTTGCTGGGCATTCAACTCTGTTGGGGCTCTTGAAGGTCAGCTGATGAAGACCACAGGAAAGCTGGTCGACCTCAGTGCTCAGAATCTGGTGGACTGTTCCTCCAGTTATGGCAACAAGGGCTGCAATGGTGGTTGGATGACTAATGCCTTCCAGTATGTTATTGATAATGGGGGAATAGACTCAGAGTCATCTTACCCTTATAAAGGAGTGGTAAGTTGTTTGTGTGGGTCCATGTGTAGAAGAAAAAAAATGTATGATTACATTCCATATTAGAAATGACAGGACATGTTACTATGATATTTGAGTGATACATATGCACTCAGGTCTCTACAATGCTGGATTTGTCAGTGTTTGGCACATTTTTAAAAAGCTGCAATCCATTTGCATAAGTGTAATCTAATAAATAAATGTATCCTACAGCAAGGGCCATGCAAATATGATCCATCCCAGCGTGCAGCACCTCAGTGCTCAGAATCTGGTGGACTGTTCCTCCAGTTATGGCAACAAGGGCTGCAATGGTGGTTGGATGACTAATGCCTTCCAGTATGTTATTGATAATGGGGGAATAGACTCAGAGTCATCTTACCCTTATAAAGGAGTGGTAAGTTGTTTGTGTGGGTCCATGTGTAGAAGAAAAAAATTGATGATTACATTCCATATTAGAAATGACAGGACATGTTACTATGAGATTTGAATGATACATATGCAGTCAGGTCTCTACAATGCTGGATTTGTCAGTGTTTGGCACATTTTTAAAAAGCTGCAATCCATTTGCATAAGTGTAATCTAATAAATAAATGTATCCTACAGCAAGGGCCATGCAAATATGATCCATCCCAGCGTGCAGCAAACTGCACCAAGTACTATTACGTCCGTCAGGGAGATGAGGAGGCCCTGAAGCAGGCTGTTGCCAACATTGGACCTATTTCAGTGGCCATTGATGCCACCCGCCCTCAGTTTATCCTGTACCGCAGTGGTGAGTTTTTCTTACATACACATTTCAGTCTGATTACCAGATCAAGGTATTCAGATTACAAATTTAGGGTCAAAATGATTTATTTTTCATTGACCACTATTATAACATTATCTTACATCTATCCACAGGAGTTTACAATGATCCATCCTGCACCAAAAATATAAACCATGGAGTTTTGGTTGTAGGATACGGTGCGATTGCTGGACAGGACTTTTGGCTGGTCAAAAACAGGTACAGGCTGACTAATTGTGAATCTGTGTGAACATAAACTGACTGGGTCTGATATTGTTTTTGGAAATGTACCCACTCAAAGGCTTGAAAAATCAGAACATCTGTCTCAAACAAAACATTGAGATAAAAAAATACAAATGATGATTGTTTTCTTATGCTTTAACAGTTGGGGCACTGGATTTGGAGATGGTGGCTACATCCGTATGGCCAGAAACCAGAACAACATGTGTGGCATCGCCTCATACGCCTGCTATCCAGTTATGTAGCTGAAATCCTGTTGAAATCTATAAATATATCAAAACAAGATTTATGATTTATTATTTTATAATCTCATTTCTTAACTTTAAATGTGTGTTCTATTTGTTTTTTTGTCTTTTAAAAATGTCCTAATGTATCATATGAATGTCTTAAATAAATATTGAATTTTAAATCTTTTTTCTTATTCTTTTTTTGGCTTGTAAAGCTTTAAAAATGATGCTTTCACTCTATTCAGTATGTTTACAAAT
>NW_015663517.1:0-1125 GCF_001515625.1 Sinocyclocheilus rhinocerous
GTTCATGTGTATCTTATGGGTTGCTAATTGTGCAAAACGTTTCCCACACTGATCTCAAGTGAACGGTTTCTCTCCAGTATGAACTCTCATGTGAACATCAAGGTTTTTCTTTTTGTTTGTGAAAAACTTTCTGCACCAAGTGCAGGTTAAAGATTTCTTGGCTCTTCTTTTCTTTAAATCTTTTTGTTTGGTTTGAGAGCGACTCAAAGGTTTTTCTCCGGGTTTGACAATATTTTTCTCCTCAACTTCATCTAGTTCTTCATTCTCCTTGTTTTCTTATCAGTAAATCATAAAAAAAACAGAGAAATGTGAAAAGACATAAAAGTGAACCTTTATATAACAGCGAAAGTAGACAATTGCTATTCAAAATGTTGATGATTTTGATGCATTTTTAAAAGTTATACGTCCTTGAAACTTTCCATGAATGACGTACATTGATCTTGAAATTATTATTTTTAAAATAGTATAGGCACAAATCCCATGTTTCTATAGGGAGAACTATTAAATATATTTGATCAGCTACACAGTTATCTAACATAAACTTTTGAACAAAATGTACCCAAGTTCACACAACCCAAATTCCGGAAATGTTGGGACGTTTTTTAAATTTGAATAAAATGAAAACTAAAACACTTTCAAATCACATGAGCCAATATTTTATTCACAATAGAACAGAGCAAGTAATATTTATTTCTATAGTACCTTTGAAGAACAAGCGTCACAAAGTGCTTTACAACAGAAATATAAAATGAAGAATAAAAATTAAAAATTTCCACCGAGTCCACAGATCTCAGTTTCAAAGGAACAGCATTCCACAACTTGGGAGCAACTACTTCAAAGGCACAGTCTCAAAAGAGGTGGACATTTTTAATTTTGTCATGTCTATTTTTATTCATAATTTTATATTTCTATTGTAAAGCACTTTGTGACACTTGTTCTTGAGATCTGTTTGATGACTTGGTTAAAAGCTTAGCAGCAGCATTTTGAACCACTTGTTTGTAAATGAGGGATGAATTACTAAAACGAGTAAAAAGAGAGTTACAATAATGAAGGCGGGAGGAAATAAATGCATGTATAATAATTTCCATCTCCGCTGTGGACACAACTGGCCTCAATTTTGCAATG
>NW_015663518.1:0-1232 GCF_001515625.1 Sinocyclocheilus rhinocerous
ACATCAGTAAACAGAGGATTAATCAGGGTTTCCGCTATGTACATTCCGCTATGTACAAAGTAGTGGCGGCCCGTCCTGCCGCTCCTTAAATGTGCACTAAGCGATTTTTGAAAAACGCTTTTGACCGCAGTGTCTGACTGAGTCCCAAAACACACTTGTAGCCAATCAGCAGTAAGGGGGCGTGTCTTGTACTGACTCCTACAAAACACATGAACACGCACAGGCAGACCAGAGACTAACCAGCGACACCATGAGAGACACCAACGCTGTCAGATTACCTCCTCATGTCTCGTTCACCAGTGAGAAAACATTACAGTACAAAGTGCATAGTATTACAATAATAACGCCGTCCATTCTTGCTTGGTCTGCAATAGCGTAATGTAACGCGCTGATGACGTATCATGTCTGTTCAAACAAAGCGCTTGGAGGTATGCAAATACATACGTTTACAGGCAGGTAGGACAGCCAATTGTAGTCATCGGACCAAACAATCTGATTGGACGAACATTTTATGGTCCTTCGCCTTCCACAGACGATGTAAATACATATAAATTCATTTAGACCACTTAACTAAGTGATTTCTATCGGGATGTGAAGAGACTTTAAACCAGCATAACAAAAAATGTTTTTGAACCAAATCACTTGCCCTGCCTTTAAAGGTGCACTAAGCAATATTTGAAAAATGCTTCTGACCACAGCGTCGGACCGAGTCCCAAAACACATTTGTAGCCAATCAGCAGTAAGGAGGCATGTCTTGTTATGATAGAGAGAAGAGAGAGCTCAATTTGAGTGCACAGGACGGATATTAGCAAATCGACTATAGATAGAGAGAGATTGCAGATAAAATTATTATTTTTTAAATATCTCTGAGGAAACATTAAAAAGAAGGGTTATGATCAGGAAAGAGGTAGGACCCACGTAAATATCGGAGCAGCTTTCCAGCAGTGGAGAGAAACTCTTGGAGCGGGAAGGGCTCGAATCGGACGCCAAGGTTGTGCTGTTTCTTTTTTATTGGTGAGTAACGTTGACTTTGCTTTGTTTCACACAACTTATCCGTGTTGGCTTTTGTTTGGATATGCTTGTTTGTCATCTTCACTTGTTTCCGCAATCGTCGTTGCCATGGTTGTGTACATACGTGTGGGGCGGAGATTTCAAAATAGGGGCGAGGTCCTGTTGGGGTATAGGTGTGTTTGTTTTGGTGCTTTCAAATATCAACATCGTTTGGCAAAAAT
>NW_015663518.1:1460-1608 GCF_001515625.1 Sinocyclocheilus rhinocerous
CGTTCTTGAACGATTCGTTCATTTTGAACGAATCTTTAATGTGACTCGGGAAGAACGAGCCATGTCGGGGAGTGATTCGTTCAGTCGCGCATGCGCAAAATCCTAGTTCTGTACTGGAATTAGTCAAGTAGTTCACCTGTTTCGAGTC
>NW_015663519.1:0-250 GCF_001515625.1 Sinocyclocheilus rhinocerous
GCCACCTGCTGGCGGATTTAGTTTAAATTTTAGCATAAAATTTCAGTTATTTAATTCATATTTCTGTATTCAAAATTTTAATTTAAAACATTAATCTCCACATGAATTTATGAATTTAATAGCGCTCATGCTACCTCTGAGCCTCATTAAACGTCTGAAAATGTACCTACAAGCCACTTTTGTGTTCTTCTGTGCCACCTCTGTAGTACAAATTAATTTATCAATACTAATTTCATATGATTGGTAGCTT
>NW_015663519.1:361-507 GCF_001515625.1 Sinocyclocheilus rhinocerous
TTTTTCCTCGGTCGACCAACCTTCCTCAGCCATACCTGTCACACACCCAGTGTAAGAGCAGTTTTTTTTTCTTCTTGTAATTAGGAGCACTTGTCCTAATAAAAAAAAAAATTATCAATTATCAAACTCTAATCAAAAATTTGCCT
>NW_015663520.1:0-571 GCF_001515625.1 Sinocyclocheilus rhinocerous
GTCTTCTCAACCTGTTTTTTTCTGACCCTGCTGATCCAATAAACACTTAGCTGTTCAATGGTCATGCCTTAACTTTGAAAATTCTAGTATTGCATCCTTCTCATGGGCATTTAATAATTTTTTATTTTCATTTTGAGTTAAATCTCTTTTTTGGCTCATTTTATCTGTAAAGGAAAATCTGCTTAATAATTATGCACACCTGAATATAAGACATTTTTCACTTCCAGCCTATATAAGTTTTTCACTTCCAGCCTTCATGGACAATTATAGTTCACTTATAAATGTGTCAGCAAATACACAAAGGTACACGGAGGTAAGTGCACACAACAGCAGGTTACCGAGCAGGCAGATGTAAGCAAGACAACTGATCCAGGTGAGTATTAGGGGAATGGCAAGGGTTCTGGGTTCTTATCTGTGAGGAGTAATGAGTCCTTTTCCAGGGAATCCTAGGAGAACAGCGGAGCATGGGGAACAAAGGAGTGTAAGAGCTTAGGAGCAGGTCATCGGGGGAGCTTGGAAACAGGTGGGAACCAGGTAAGTAAGCATAGCCAACTGTGAGACCAGACAACTG
>NW_015663521.1:0-1235 GCF_001515625.1 Sinocyclocheilus rhinocerous
TTAAAGAATTTGCCACTGACGATTCAAACGTGAGTTTTTTGGGCATTTATTAATTAAAAAACATGCTACGTCTACAACAGTCCATCTTACTGCATTTTGACAATTATTTAATGCATAATGTCTTGTTTTACAGTAACAAGCATGTGCTTTTCTTTTTTAGAAAAGCTGAAGGATGTTATGTGACGTATGTGACACTAAAGGAAGTGTATGAACAAACATAAGTTTGTGTTGTGCTCGAAGAAGAATTTTTCATGCATGTGGCACCTTTTTTTAAATAAAAAAAATCCTACTGTTTGCCAAATGCTGTTTGGTCATTTTGAACTGAATTAGCATAATACATATTAGTAAAAGATGCATTTGCCTAACTGTGTGATTTTGCACTTTCAAATTTGCTGGATTCTTGCCCTTATTAAAATGCTTTAAAGTCTCCATGCATTTGCTATCATTAACAGAATCGTTAATGATCCAAATTAATCCAGATTGGGCTCTTGTCCTGCAAATTAATTTCCCTAATGTAATTTGTTAAATTCGAATAGTATATTATATATATATATATATTATATATAGGGTAGAGTGGGGGAAAACGCCCCCCATAAGGATTGTGCAAGTTTGTTTCTGTGAAACAAAAGTGAAATGTGTTCAGAAAAGTTATCATTGTTTTAGTGACAATGCCATAACTTTTAAACCAAGTATGAAAAATGTCCATAGTTTTCATGTTATTAGATTTTTACCAAAAATAAAATTTGTGCCAAGGGGGAGTTTTACCCCATGGGTGTGATAAAATGCCCCCCAGTCAAACAAAGCAATTTGCTTTCAACCTTTACAACAAAATCAGAGTACAGGCAGTTTTAGCTTAAAATTAAAAAAATAATATAATCAATTATGAATTACAAAATGATAATCTATAAATACAACAAAATGTTTTAGTTAGTTAGCTAATTAGCTACCTGATGCTAACTTGAGGTTATTTTTTAAATATAAAGTCCAAATAATTTTAGTCAACCAACAATTTAGAATACATTTGATGGAAAAACAAAGGATTTGATGTTCAGAACAGAATAACTACAGTAATTGTCCATTGCCCCCTGGGGGCGTTTTACCCCACAGACTGTTTGATAAAAAAATTGTCATTTTGAAAATAATTCTATCTTTATTAAATAACACCTACTCCCTATATTCAGGCCCTGCTGTTCTCATATCATCTATAACTGCAGGGGTGGGTCCATGAGGGGTGG
>NW_015663521.1:1640-5294 GCF_001515625.1 Sinocyclocheilus rhinocerous
CTTCAAGCCATGGATGAAGCTTGTGGTGATATAACTGCAGAGCAATGTCAAGCCTGGATTCGTCATGCCAGAAGGTTTTTCCCGCGGTGCCTGAACAATGAAGACATTCACTGTGATGGATTAACATGTATGGCCAAAAGTTGAAGACCGGCTTGATAATTAATGTGAATTTCAGGTCTACATTTACAGGTTGTTGTTGTTTGGGGTTTTTTCACATGCAACCACAGTATTGTTGTAAACTAAAATTAAAATAAAATACTTTTTTTTTGCTTGCGTATGTAAATGACTTTTGATGTTTTCTTTGATCACATTTTCATGTTGTATAAAGTGGTTTTTTATTTTATTTTAAATATAGCTTTTGTCTGAACGTAAGTGTAACATTTTCTGTGATGGCTGTGTATACAGTTTTACAGTAAAGTTCATTCAGCACCGAGGGTGATTTGAAACCTGTACCTTTGTATTGTTTGCTACTGAATGAACTGATTGTTAAAAGTACTAAGTTGAAAAAAGATCTTACTGTTGTGTTTTAGTGTTTAAACCAAATGTTCTCAATACATATCACAATGATCTTGTGTTCTGAAACAATGATTATGTGGAATGAAAATATGTGCAACTACAATGAGATCAGGTTTAGAAAGAATGACTAGTGGTATTACAAGTGTGATCAGTTTAAAGTTTTGTACTAAGAGTTTTGAAAATGTACACCTTACTTATGAAAATAGTACCAAACCAATTAAAAGAAACTGTAAGTAGCATTTAATATGATTAAGATAATACATCTTTGTTTTACAATCAAACTTACTGTGCCAGTTATGGTGTTTGTGTAATAGTAATAAATACAATTATTTTCTTCTTTTCACAGTTGCTTCAACCCATTGACGAGTTTTTTCTGTTTATGACATATCTGTCATTGGGCCTGATGCAGAAGGATTTGGCCCACAGATTCAAAATCCACCAATCAACTGTAAGCCACATCATCAACACATGGGCTAACTTTCTCTATACTGTACTTGGAGCTGTGGGCATTTGGCTGGATGAGGAGACTGTCAAAGCTCACATGCCAGATGTTTTTCAGAAATGTGTTTATGCAGTTTAAGGTTAAAAAAAAACATTATTTTTCACATACTGTACATTATTGTTTCTCCTCTATGCCCCGCCTTTCTGAAACGCGTCGATTTTTACAAAGCTCAGGTCTGTCTCCAGAATCACACCAAGATTCCTGACTTGATTTTTAGTAGAATCATGCATACTAGCTAAGATAAAATCTGTGTTTCTGTGCTTATCCAAACTGAACAGTGGTAACGTTAGTAAAAACTCAGAACATGTTCAACAGAACGTCACATTTAAGCTACCAGTCCTACTCTCAGTTGGTGTGGGGTCTCTGATTTCTTCATAGAGCGGTAGCAATGAGCTCTCATTGAGATCTCATTTGTGGCCCTGTTTTTACCTGACACTTTAAGACAAAAATACATACACATTTGATATAAACATTTCTACTAAGGTGAATAGCCCGCAGATGGACGGATCGTAAAAATAACAGCACAATATTAGCCCTACTAGTTCAGGCTAGCTGAACTTACCTTCATAATTGCAAATGTAAGAAGACACATAAAACTTGAAACCTTTCTCAAGTTTGCTCTGTGGCGTTGTAGTGCACATCCGGACAATTCTTCGCACATCATTGACTGTAAATTTGGGCAACTCCAGCAAACAATGCGTAAACTTGGATGACTCTGCCATAATCCCGTTTACCACCGCTTTAAATCTCCCGAATCGGAAACTGAAGGGCGGCCTTGTGCCAAACGCGGAAGTAAAGCATGCATAGAGCCCATTTGTGACATGGCAAGGGACTATAGTACATCGATGACGCGTCAGTGTCTATTAAATTATTCATGAGACTGCGTGTTCTTATCCTATGAGAAGACGCTTCGCTTAATTATTCACAACAGCATGTGTTGATTTGCTATGACAGACGCTTCAGACTGTGAGATCGCGTACATTAACTGAGAGAAACATTCAGGGATCGGAGGAGAGTGTTTTTGTTTTGTAATAAGAGTTCGGCACAAACGTGATTAATTCACTTAGTGAGTGAAACCGTTTTTACAGCTCTGTGACACAACCCATCAAAATGCTTATATAAACGCCACAGAATAAGCCTTAAAAGTTCTCAGAGGTGCAACAGTGCATTCATATATATGTTTTCGATGCAGAGTGCAAATGGCTGTGCATTTATTTGTGTTTTTAACTCGATGGGCGCGAAATGAAACAGTCTGAACCCGAAGCTGTGTTGTCTGTCTCCCCTCTTTCCCCCCTCCGCTCGCAGCGCACCACGCCCACTTTTTTAGCATTTTTTTAAAACTGTGGAGAGAACTAATCAGTGCTGAAACAGGGGGTTTCATGACCCTTTAATGAGGTTTTTGACAAGCGAGTGACAGAGATCTGCGGTAGCCCCTCACTGCAGAACACAAGATCCAGGGGGCGTGGTTGGATCCACATCTAGGGGGTGGAGATGGGTAGGTTTAGGGATCAGGGGGTGGAGACGGGTAGGTTTAGGTATATGTAAGGTGGGAGGAGTTGGATCTGGATCCAATCATGCCCCCTGGATCTTGTGTTCTGCAGTGAGGACCATCTCGAGATCTTTGTTTTCTGAGTATCTGAGGCAGTAAATTAATAGCATCACGTTTTCACCAGTTTGCAGGTTATAAAGTTTATTGTAGCTATATGGTAGGGTGACCAGACGTCCCCGTTTTCCGGAGACAGTCCCGGCTTTTGGTGTCCTGTCCCGGACTGGAGCTGTCCCCGGAAATGTCCCCATTTTACAGCACGTAAAAAAAAAAAGAACCGATTACTCTCACCAGCAGAGGGCGCTGCGAGCTATACATTAACAATGCGATTACTAGTCGCGGGCCGCTACTGTAGCCATGAAGAATTTGGACGAGAGCATAGCGCTGTTATCATCAATTATCAAAAGAGAGCCGTTAATGGTTTCAACTTTCAAGGTAGTCACATAGCCTACTAATTATACATGTTAAAACAAAGTAATCCTGTTTGTGTGCACTTTATAACAAGGCATGATAAAGTTGCGGGACTGTTTTGCACACAGTAGCCTATTAAACAGCTACTGAAACTTCCGCCACCACTCTGATATGAATAATATAAAAAATAATAAACAATTACATTTGCTCAATTACATTTGCAGAAAGCACATACTTTGTGGTCAAGATGAGCCTAAAATGCAAAATAATAAGCCTGATTGGGGATAGTAAAGATCCATTTCCAAAATAAACATGAAATAACTTTTGAAAATGTGCAAGTACTTTATACTTACAGTAGTAAAAAAAAAAAAACATTTGTTAAATACCGTTTTATTTATAATTTTATCATTATTTGTCATATCTCATATTTATTGTTTTATTTTTAATGTGTTTTTGTAAATAAGTTATATACACACACACTTATATATATATATATATATATATACATAATTTACATAGTGGTGAATTGTAGGCCTATTAATAAACTAGGGTAAGTTTGATCCTCAAACATCATTGTAATCATTGTAATTAATATGAGAACAATAAAAAAAAAACATTCACAAATATATTGTTTAATTTGTAGATAATCACAAGTGAGATTTCAGTGATATTTTGACCA
>NW_015663521.1:6991-16267 GCF_001515625.1 Sinocyclocheilus rhinocerous
GTAAATAAGTTATATACACACATACTTATATATATATATATATATATATACATAAAATCCTATTTTGGATCTGTTTACTATTTGCAATAGTTTCTATTTACTTTACATAGTGTGATTTTTGGTGAATTGTAGGCCTATTAATAAACTAGGGTAAGTTTGATCCTCAAACATCATTGTAATTATTAATTATGATATGAGAACAATAAAAAAAAAACATTCACAAATATATTGTTTAATTTGTAGATAATCACAAGTGAGATTTCAGTGATATTTTGACCACTGAACTAGGAAATGTCCCCGGTTTTCATTTCAGAAATCTGGTCACCTTACTATATGGGCGCTCAGTTTCTCTTGTTGTTAATACATTTGGCCAAAATCTCACGATATAAAAGACGAACAGCTATGATATTTCAAACGTACTGTGTATTATTGGCTACAACTAGACAGCAAATGCTAAGACTCTTCTCTGCTCTTTATACACACAAAAACATTAGCCTTTATAGACAGCATTTCTTGAGTAAAGAAAACGCTGTACTTATTCAAACAGCAGTTCTTTATTTACCATTGCATTGTGAAGAAGATGGCTGTCTTCAAACTGCACACTTCATTCTGAATGAGTTTTGAGGTTTGACTGACAATTTGAGGATCCAATAGCGTTACGAGGTTTAGACACAAGCTCTTTTGAATGCTGTTCATTGGTTAAATATTTGTAAAACCCTCAAACCGACATAACAATGACCAATAGCACTGATTTAAAATAATAACGAAATATAATAGAGATAAGGAAGTTTTTGATAATTTTCCACGGCACACCCGACAACAGTGGTTGGGAAACACTGTTTTAACATTAATTAATATTTAAGTCAGTGATTCCTTTGAGAATCAGTGCGCTACACATTTGCATGCACTGTATAGGACTTTTATTTTGGTCGGTCTATGTGACGTCATAAGGCTGCGCCGCGCTCCTGCATCTGTTGTGATTCGGCTGTAGAAAGGTTTGTGATTTTAAGCATTTAAAGAGTTTAAATTTAGCAGTTCAGGCATTTTTTTTGTTTGTTTTTACAAGCGATTTAAAATTATTTAATATTTATTGGATGTAACATTGTAATATTTTGCGTGAGGAAAGCGAAACAGAAAAAGTGCGTCTCATTTTGCGTGAAATCAGTTTATTGTAATCAGTTGAAGGCTGCAAGAAAAGAAAAAAATCTTGGTTTATTTTATAAATCTTATCACAGATTTCATTGTCTATTGTGGTGTGTCAAAACCTGTTCTTGCGGGGCCAGCCCCTGCAGAGTTTAGTTCCAACACACTTTTGTGGAAGTTTATATTAATTCTGATTTGTATTTATTTATTTTTATGTTCTTATCTTAAATATGACAATGTGTCCAAACACACAGAAAAAAAAAACTACCGGTGAAGCAGCTGAGATCTACGTGACATACAGATATAAAGATGGCGTTTATTAAAGAGGAGAGTGAAGACCTGAAGATTGAAGAAGCATTCAGATATGAAGATACTGAGGACCAAACAGGTTAGATTTCATTCTCAAAGCTGAAATCAATAATTTGATCCTTACTATGTTTTCTTTCACAGTAATAAATGCTATTTTTGAAGTGTGGTATGAGTGGCTTAATTAAAGTGGCTTTATACTTGATATAGAGCAGGTTGCATTGTGGAAAATCGTGTTGAGATCACATGACCAAACAAATACTAATGCTGCCTTTAAAGGTGGGGTAAGCGATTTCTGGTAGCCAATGTTGACATTTGAAATCACCAAAACAAACGCGCCCCTACCCCAAAAGTGTCTCGCCCCTATTTTGATAGCTCCACCCTACACATACGTAAGCAACCCAGGCAACGATTAGTTCTGTGAAACAAAGCAAAACTGCTGCTGCGTTCAGCTAATGCACTGAACGCGCTCTCCTCCACATCCTGAGTAGACACGCTCCTTACTGCTGATTGGCTACAAGTTTGTTTTGCTATTCGGCCCGAATCGGTTTTCTAAAGTGTTTTTGAAAAATCGCTTACCCCACCTTTAAGTGTACCTGAGAGAAGCATTAGTTATTATAACATACCGGCCTGGTTTCACAGACAGGGCTTAGACTAAGCCAGGATTTGGCAATAGTTCAATTAGGACATTTAAGTAATTTTTATTAACGTGCCTTAGAAAAAACATTACTGGTGTGCATTTTGAGACAAAATGGAGGCACTGATATATTTTAAGATCAGTCAGTGCAGGTTTCTTTCAGTTAAAACAGCTCAGATTTACACTTTATTCTGGGACTAAGGCTTAAGCCTTGTCTGTGAAACCGGGGGACCATGTAATAAATTGGGGAAAAAATGGAAGTAGTTTAAAACAGTTAAATTAAACCCAATATCAACTTCTGAACTGAGCAGAACAGAATGCAAACCATTCATTTCTGTTCCTTAAAGGGGTCATATGCAATTTCAAGTTTTCCTTTGTCTTTGGATTGTTACAAGCTGTTCGTGCATATATAATATCCGTAAAGTTGCAAAGACTAAAGTCTCAAACCCAAATAGATACTCTTTATTAAAGTTAAGACTCATCCACGCCCTCCTAAAACGCCTCGTTTAAACACGCCCCCACATGTCTATGTCACTGTGTTGGAAGATTTGCATAACGCCGCCCAAATGTTCACGCAAAGAAAGAAGGCACAAGTTTTATTCTTGCTGTAGTATTGTTGCTGAGTGCCATGTCGTGGAAACGCTCTGTGTTCCAAATATGGTAAGGGGCGTAACATTTCCGTCACACGCTTGATGTATTCGGCCAATTACAACGCACTGGATAGCTGGCCAATCAGAGCACACAACACGCCCCCACATGTCTATGTCACTGTGTTGGAAGATTTGCATAACGCCGCCCAAATGTTCACGCAAAGAAAGAAGGCACAAGTTTTATTCTTGCTGTAGTATTGTTGCTGAGTGCCATGTCGTGGAAACGCTGTGTGTTCCAAATATGGTAAGGGGCGTAACATTTCCGTCACACGCTTGATGTATTCGGCCAATTACAACGCACTGGATAGCTGGCCAATCAGAGCACACTGTGCTTTTCAGAACGATGAGCTTTGTAAAACCTTAAAACCTAAGGTTTACATTACACCAAATACACAAAATAATGTTATTTGTAGCATCGTCATATGACCCCTTTAAATATGAAACAGTATCTAACAAAAGCATTTATTTTGCACAAATCTGACTGGCTGATTGGAAATGCAAATTCATTATCTGCCAGTAGTTAAATTCAAATTAATTTGCTGTAATCAAAAATCAGCTCTGCACTCATTGCTAGTTTGAAACTTGCAGCACTAATATTTATCCAATGAAATCATAATAGTCTTTTGAAGTTTAAACGTCACATCACATTAAGCCATATTAAGCACGGTTTCTGTTTTTCATCCTTAAATTTAAGGAAATATAATTTAGCTTATACCATTAAAGGTATTTAAGACTTTTTAAGGATCCGCAGAAACCCTGTAGTAAGCACTCTCTTTCTGTTGTGCTCCCTCTGTTCCTGTATTTTCGTGCTAATGCTCATTCAGAGACTTGCTTGCTGTCAGAATGAGACTTTATCCAAAAATGAACATGTACACATCTATAAAATGAATAAAAAATTTTTGCATATAAAGAAATTTTGTTAAAAATTTTTGCATTGGGGAAAACATGTTTAAAAAGCATTAAACAACACACACGCGTCTAAGCACCTGACCGGAAAGCATACATTACATTTTATCTTTATGATTTTATTTGTGCTTAAGCTTTAATATGATGCATTTTCATGTGATGAGCAGCTTAGATTGTGCACTTTCTCTACAGCAGTTCACTCTGTGTCCTTTAAAATGCATTATTCTCTTCTGTAAAGTGAGATGGTTGTTGGATGTTTTTCCATGTTCTGTTTGAACACCATTAATCAATAATCAAATTGACCTTAATTTCTTTCATTTGTATCGATTAGTTAATGCAGTCCGAACATCAATAATTCATTTTGCTAAGTTGGTGAAGCTATATGGCTAGTATAGCAAAACCATGGTTAATGTGTGGTTACTATGTAACTATTTTTTTGTAGTAAAACCATGTTTAATTTTCATAAATGTACATATGTAATTAAAACATAATGTAATTGAGTGCAGAAATGAACGTGAGTAATCTTACCTGACGCTGATATTAAAGTAGCCAGTCTTAACAGTTTACGTGATCTGGCTCTTGATTTTATTATTGTTATTTTTTTATTTTTTTTTCGCGGGGCTAACATATCAAACATGCGCACAGTAAGAGCATCTACGGTAGTTCACGTAGGCCAAAACACACAAGGAAACGCGTTGTGAACAAAATATCGTTGGCAATCACAGACATTCGCATTCGGACGGGATTGGTTTTCTCAGAGGATCACTGAGTTTGCCAAAAACATTTAATTTATAATTTGCCTTAAATCTCATTTTGTAAAAAAATAAAATAAAATAAAAAATCGTGAATTGAATCAAATCGTGAAATCAAAATAGTGAATCGAATCGAATCGTGAGTTGAGTGAATCGTTACATCCTTAGTAGTATGCGTGCAATACAGTTTTGCATGTGTTTGAGACAGCTACTTGTTTGCGTGTGAGGTTAATTGATGGCACACATGATGGCGCTCAGTATCATTAAAAGATTCATTGTGCAGTGTGTAGTTAGAAGTTTTCATATGCGTGAGCTCAGTCAGTTGCGCTATAAAGCAGATATGAAACTATATGAAAATTTCATATCACAAGTATAGTGGCCAAAATGATCACTGTTATCAGTATTATCATGGTATTGTTAAAATGTGCTGAAAATGTTCGAAAAGTACTCATAAGCCCTATTCGGACGGGACTAGTTTTCCAGGGGGTCGTTAGAGAAATTTGTGTTTAACAGACGTACTTTGCGATTTTAATCCCGTTCGAATCTGTCACGTCTGTGTTTTTCTCACACAACCTCTGTAATAATTCCAGAGCAAATTTTTCGGAAAACTCCGTGATCCTCTGAGAAAACTACATTTTCGGACGGGACTAGTTTTCCAGGGGGTCGTTAGAGAAATTTGAGTTTAACAGACGTACTTTGCGATTTTAATCCCGTTCGAATCTGTCACGTCTGTGTTTTTCTCCCACAACCCCTGTAATAATTCCAGAGCAAATTTTTCGGAAAAACTCCGTGATCCCTGAGAAAACTACATTTTCGGACGGGACTAGTTTTCCAGGGGGTCGTTAAGAGAAATTTGTGTTTAACTGACGTACTTTACGATTTTAATCCCGTTCGAATCTGCCACGTCTGTGTTTTTCTCACACAACCTCTGTAATAATTCCAGAGCAAATTTTTCGGAAAACTCCGTGATCATCCGAATAGGGCTATACACTCACTGAAATCATTTCTGTTGCGAATCATCAGTCTGGATCCATTTGCAGCGTTTATTGCGTACACAGACAAGACAGTTTAACAGACGTACTTTGCGATTTTAATCCCGTTCGAATCTGTCACGTCTGTGTTTTTCTCCCACAACTTCTGTAATAATTCCAGAGCAAATTTTTCGGAAAACTCCGTGATCCTCTGAGAAAACTTCATTTTCGGACGGGACTAGTTTTCCAGGGGGTCGTTAAGAGAAATTGAGTTTAACAGACGTACTTTGCGATTTTAATCCCGTCCGAATCTGCCACGTCTGTGTTTTTCTCAGGCTGAGACAGAACGTGGGACGGGCAGGACAGGAGGTCGAGGCAGGCGGCAGACAATAACAGTGGTAGAACAATCCAAGTCAGGGCAGGCAGAGACAGAATCAGAGTACGATAAACAGTCCAAGGTCAAACGAGAAGGCAAGATACAGGGTAAACGCTCAGTAGTGACAGCCGGGGCAATTCAAGACTTCGCAGTGAGCTGATGTGAGTGTTTGGCTTAAATGTGTGTGTGTGTGATTAGATGCAGGTGTGTGCGTGCAATCAGTCCCAGGTATGAGGCATGATGGGAACTAGAGTCCGAATGGATAAAGTCAATATTCAGGAGAGAGTTCCCTCTGGTGGTGAGGAGGAGGCTTCGGAAAAACTCCGTGATCCTCTGAGAATAAGCCCTATTCGGACGGGACTAGTTTTCCAGGGGGTCGTTAGAGAAATTTGAGTTTAACAGACGTACTTTGCGATTTTAATCCCGTTCGAATCTGTCACGTCTGTGTTTTTCTCCCACAACTTCTGTAATAATTCCAGAGCAAATTTTTCGGAAAACTCCGTGATCCTCTGAGAAAACTACATTTTCGGACGGGACTAGTTTTCCAGGGGGTCGGTCGTTAGATTTGTGTTTAACAGACGTACTTTGCGATTTTAATCCCGTTCGAATCTGCCACGTCTGTGTTTTTCTCACACAACCTCTGTAATAATTCCAGAGCAAATTTTTCGGAAAAACTCCGTGATCCTCTGAGAAAACTACATTTTCGGACGGGACTAGTTTTCCAGGGGGTCGTTAAGAGAAATTTGTGTTTAACAGACGTACTTTACGATTTTAATCCCGTTCGAATCTGCCACGTCTGTGTTTTTCTCACACAACCTCTGTAATAATTCCAGAGCAAATTTTTCGGAAAACTCCGTGCGGCGGTACGGAAGCCTCCTCTGTAACAATTTCACCAATTTTTATGTTGAAAACCAACAAACAAATAAAATTAACAACACTATGCACTTTGTATAAACTTTAAAAATAACATTAAAAATCATGGCCAGATTTTAAAAAAAAATTATGATAATAATAAAAAATTGGTTGGACGGCTTAGAACATCAGATGTTATCTACAAACATGTACTACATTTTTCAAATAAAGTTTGGACAGGCTGAATGAGAATCCACTGTCTGACAGTAGGTGGTGCTTATGGAACAGCAGGAATAAGAGCGGTTTCCTGCTAACTTCTGTAAACTAAGCAGCACTGTGCTTAAAAAAAAAAAAAAGCATTACGCAGAGCAACGATGAAATGCAAATGCCATCGAAACTTCTCTGAAGACAGTTGGTTCCACCTCATACGTTCATAGAATTCATTCATTCATGTTCTTTCATGATTTCTCTCAGCACTCTGCCTTTCATGTTTTCACATATGTTGCGCCTACATGAGATTGTTACTAAATTTGCTTAATGCTGAGCAGTATTTACCATTTTAACGATAATTAAAATATGAAATAAAACCAACCATTAGGATTTTTTATTATGGTTTATTGTCAAATTGGTAACCATTTCATCCCTACTATAAAGAATCACTCTTTTCTCGCTTGAAGAAAGGTTTTGTTCGTCATGCAGACAACCAACATCCACATAAACTGATGAGTTTTAGGAGTGACAGACACATTTAATTACTGGAGTGAATCTGCGAAATTCTTCTGTAAGTCACTCCTGAAATTGTAATAACCGTAGCAATAGACTGGACAAAACAAATATATATCAAAATAAACCTGTGCGAACAAATATTTGATTTATTTAAGTTATTCAATGCATTAATTAAATAATACATTACACATTATTATAATTAATTATGCCAAAAATTATTAGGATATTAAGTAAAGATCATGTTCAATGAAGATGTTTTGTAAATTTCCTACTGAAATTAGATCAAAATGTATTTTTGTTTAGTAATATGCATACATATAACAAAAAGAAAACAAGTAGATAGAACAGAAAAAGAATAGAATAGAGAGTGCAAGTGTTATAGGGTCAATTCAACAAAATAGATAAAATAGAATTAGAATAGAGAGTGCTAGAGATAGCGGGTCAAATAAACATTTGTGACCCTGGACCACAAAACCAGTCATAGGTAGCATGGGTAAATTTGTAGCAATAGCTGACAATTCATTGCATGGGTCAAAATTATAGATTTTTCTTTTATGCCAAAAATTATTAGGATATTAAGTAAAGATCATGTTCAATGAAGATGTTTTGTAAATTTCCTACTGAAATTAGATCAAAATGTATTTTTGTTTAGTAATATGCATACATATAACAAAAAGAAAACAAGTAGATAGAACAGAAAAAGAATAGAATAGAGAGTGCAAGTGTTATAGGGTCAATTCAACAAAATAGATAAAATAGAATTAGAATAGAGAGTGCTAGAGATAGCGGGTCAAATAAAGATAGAGCTGCACTGTTTTTGAAGGAGTTATGGTTGATGTGCCTAACTGGATGGTGAAATTGTGATGAAACGATGGGTTTGTTGAAACCACAAGCAGTTCTGTCTTGGCAAGGTTTAGTTGAAGGTGATGGTCCTTCATCCAGCAAGAAATGTCTGTTAGACATGCTGAGATGCGAGCAGCTATTAGCATGAAAACTAATCCTGTCCGAATGCGAATGTCTGTGATTGCTGACAATATTTTTTTCACAATGCGTTTTCTTGTGTGTTTTGGCCAACGTGAACTACCGTAGACACACTCATCACCGCATGCAGTTTTGATATGTTGGCCTCCCGGCGAAGAAATAAGTAAATAAATAAAATCAAGAGCCAGATCACAAAAATGTTAAGACTGGCTACTGTAATATCAGGTGAGATTACTCCCGTTCATTTCTGCACTCAATTATATTACGTTTTAATTACATATGTACCTTTACGAAAATTAAACATTGTTTTACTACAAATAAATAGAAAAAAAAACTTCAACTAAAGTAACCACAAATTAACCATGGTATTTGTAGTAAAACTGTGGTTATACTAATAGAAATCCGAATGACTATGCAATGCACGCATACAAAGCGCAGGACCTTTGTACAACGCCCAGATGTACAAAACAGACCTCCCACCTCTGTAATAAACATGGAGATGTTAGTCCCGTCTGAATTTGTACATGAAAATCACTGACATCGTGTGATAAGTATCAAAGCTCAAACATAGTTTAGAAAACTATTCCCGTCCGAATAGGGCTATACACTCACTGAAATCATTTCTGTTGCGAATCATCAGCAGAGTCTGGATCCATTTGCAGCGTTTATTGCGTACACAGACAAGACAGGGTCAATCACCAGTAAATACAACATATAACAAAAAGAAAACAAGTAGATAGAATAGAAAAAGAATAGAATAGAGAGTGTAAGTGTTATAGGGTCAATTCAACAAAATAGATAAAATAGAATTAGAATAGAGAGTGCTAGAGATAGCGGGTCAAATAAAGATAGAGCTGCACTGTTTTTGAAGGAGTTATGGTTGATGTGCCTAACTGGATGGTGAAATTGTGATGAAACGATGGGTTTGTTGAAACCACAAGCAGTTCTGTCTTAGCCAGGTTGAGTTGAAGGTGAT
>NW_015663521.1:16555-18472 GCF_001515625.1 Sinocyclocheilus rhinocerous
CTAACTTCTGTAAACTAAGCAGCACTGTGCTTAAAAAAAAAAAAGCATTACGCAGAGCAACGATGAAATGCAAATGCCATCGAAACTTCTCTGAAGACAGTTGGTTCCACCTCATACGTTCATAGAATTCATTCATTCATGTTCTTTCATGATTTCTCTCAGCACTCTGCCTTTCATGTTTTCACATATGTTGCACCTACATGAGATTGTTACTAAATTTGCTTAATGCTGAGCAGTATTTACCATTTTAACGATAATTAAAATATGAAATAAAACCAACCATTAGGATTTTTTATTATGGTTTATTGTCAAATTGGTAACCATTTCATCCCTACTATAAAGAATCACTCTTTTCTCGCTTGAAGAAAGGTTTTGTTCGTCATGCAGACAACCAACATCCACATAAACTGATGAGTTTTAGGAGTGACAGACACATTTAATTACTGGAGTGAATCTGCGAAATTCTTCTGTAAGTCACTCCTGAAATTGTAATAACCGTAGCAATAGACTGGACAAAACAAATATATATCAAAATAAACCTGTGCGAACAAATATTTGATTTATTTAAGTTATTCAATGCATTAATTAAATAATACATTACACATTATTATAATTAATGATTAACCTATTTGTTTTGTATGTTCATTTAAATGGCACGAGACAATGACTTTCCATGCACACGCTATACTTCTTACTTCAGTACAATAAAAGTGCTAAAAATGGTTATAATAGTAATTTTCAGAAAATCCAAAAGCAAAAAATGAGAATAATTGGCAAATGAGGTAATGAGTGATCCTCTGCATCCATCTACTGGTTACAGTGGTAGTTTAGTGGTAATTTCATGACATTTTCATTTGATAAGTGTTTGTTTTCCACAAGGTTGCACATTGCAATTTTGTTACCTTTTTCTCTCCAGTGGCCTGTAGCATGAAGCGAGATGAACAAATCCAACCTGGTTTATATCAGGATCAGTGGGCTCACAAAACTCGATAGAAACGTTTTGTCAACTCAGAGTTTGAGATTAACTCTGGAGCAAGTGCACCTGAAAGTGTGACACGTGCAGCAAACAGCCAATCACAGGGAATGTGGAGAGCATCAGCAAAGCGTCAGTTGGATTCACTTCTCGTGAGAGTCAGCACAATTCAGTTTTCTGCTGAAGATTAAACGATGTCTATTCAAAATAAATTTAAATGCATTACAAGGCAGGAATAAACACTTCTGCTGCAGCAAAAGTTTGAGAAGGCAGCAGAAAGAAAATATATGACTATGCAAAGGAATCAAATGAATTTATTAATAAAGTTTCACACAGAGCTCAAAAGGAAAACATATAAGTTTAGTCATTTTAAAAGTTGGATATATTAAAGCTTATCTATATTGTTACAATCTCTTTCTGGATTGCAACAAAATAAGGGAGTCACCACACACCACAGCTAATTATTAAGTTAATGTATTTGTCCATATAAAACAGAACAATGTAGAATGTCAATATAAATGGTAGTCAGTGTGTCAGCAGATACATGTTAGTGTGTAACAAGTATGAAAGACAGTAATCCAACCAAACACAGTCCATGGATCCTCCAAGAACAACAACCATCCCCAAAGGAGATGGATCAACGGCGGCGGTGATCTCCCGTATCCCTCACATCTCATCAGTCCTCCGGTAGCCTCATGTGTAACCCAGGGTACGGAGCAAACAAAGACAGCTAAAGCTCCGCACAAGCCCAGCCCACGCTGACACCACACTCGCCATCTCTGTCCCAGTCTTTTATAGAGCGCCATGATTACCTTCAGGTGTGCAACCACTCCCCTCAGCCAAATCACCTGTAACTCAGAAATAACCGGTTACTTGCTGGAACCGTCACAATATGTATCTATATTTAATTTAATTTAAGCTCCAGTCCGTAACTTTTTTTTGGG
>NW_015663521.1:19034-24320 GCF_001515625.1 Sinocyclocheilus rhinocerous
ATTGTGATGAAACGATGGGTTTGCTGGAACCACAAGCAGTTCTGTCTTGGCAAGGTTTAGTTGAAGGTGATGGTCCTTCATCCAGCAAGAAATGTCTGTTAGACATGCTGAGATGCGAGCAGCTATTAGCATGAAAACTAATCCTGTCCGAATGCGAATGTCTGTGATTGCTGACAATATTTTTTTCACAATGCGTTTTCTTGTGTGTTTTGGCCAACGTGAACTACCGTAGACACACTCATCACCGCATGCAGTTTTGATATGTTGGCCTCCCGGCGAAGAAATAAGTAAATAAATAAAATCAAGAGCCAGATCACAAAAATGTTAAGACTGGCTACTGTAATATCAGGTGAGATTACTCCCGTTCATTTCTGCACTCAATTATATTACGTTTTAATTACATATGTACCTTTACGAAAATTAAACATTGTTTTACTACAAATAAATAGAAAAAAAAACTTCAACTAAAGTAACCACAAATTAACCATGGTATTTGTAGTAAAACTGTGGTTATACTAATAGAAATCCGAATGACTATGCAATGCACGCATACAAAGCGCAGGACCTTTGTACAACGCCCAGATGTACAAAACAGACCTCCCACCTCTGTAATAAACATGGAGATGTTAGTCCCGTCTGAATTTGTACATGAAAATCACTGACATCGTGTGATAAGTATCAAAGCTCAAACATAGTTTAGAAAACTATTCCCGTCCGAATAGGGCTATACACTCACTGAAATCATTTCTGTTGCGAATCATCAGCAGAGTCTGGATCCATTTGCAGCGTTTATTGCGTACACAGACAAGACAGGGTCAATCACCAGTAAATACAATAGCGGAGGCTTAGGCTGAGACAGAACGTGGGACGGGCAGGACAGGTGCACCTGAAAGTGTGACACGTGCAGCAAACAGCCAATCACAGGGAATGTGGAGAGCATCAGCAAAGCGTCAGTTGGATTCACTTCTCGTGAGAGTCAGCACAATTCAGTTTTCTGCTGAAGATTAAACGATGTCTATTCAAAATAAATTTAAATGCATTACAAGGCAGGAATAAACACTTCTGCTGCAGCAAACGTTTGAGAAGGCAGCAGAAAGAAAATATATGACTATGCAAAGGAATCAAATGAATTTATTAATAAAGTTTCACACAGAGCTCAAAAGGAAAACATATAAGTTTAGTCATTTTAAAAGTTGGATATATTAAAGCTTATCTATATCAGGTGTGCAACCACTCCCCTCAGCCAAATCACCTGTAACTCAGAAATAACCGGTTACTTGCTGGAACCGTCACAATATGTATCTATATTTAATTTAATTTAAGCTCCAGTCCGTAACTTTTTTTTGGGTTAAAAATTATACAAAATCAGTTTTTGAGCAATAACCATAACCAGACAGTGTTCAAAACGATCTCCTTACCTTAGCCCGAGTGATGTGATATGAGCTAACCGATCGCTAGATTTAATCACCATTTTAGCACGATTTATTGTAATGCTTTTTACTCAGTTGGTTAGAACAAAAGTGTCAGACTTTTTTACTTACTCGGTCAGATGACAATATCCAGTGAAAATTCTTATTTGGGTCATACTTCCAAGACGTAAAATCTGGGATTCCGAAGTACAGTAAATATCCACACCGGCGCGGTGACTGACAGCCACGCATAAGTTATTCCTCAAAACATTAGATACATCCGCACTGGAGCCGTGCTGGTGCAAGACGTAAAATGGCGCCGACGCTGATGGCTGCCTCCGTGGCGTGCTCCGCAGTTGTTTTTATGTTTTCCTCGTATGTGTAAACATACCTGGCAATAAAGCTCATTCTGATTCTGACCCACGTTAGGAAAATAAATTCGCAAATAACTGCAATTGCAGATTTCAAACAGAGATGGCGACACAGAGGCAAAACTTAAAGACTGCAGCTTTAAAAGCAAAGCTTAAAATGAATTGCCACTTAATATAATAATTATATGAATATATATGAATTATAAACAATTATAATTCATATAATATAATAAATAAGTAGCCCCAAAAGTCTGGTAATTTTGTGTCTTCATTGCATCCGATATATGTCACTTTGTTCACAGCTGATTGGTCCAGTTTGGGTTTGCGATCTCTAACCCAGAATAAAACCTGCTCCCTTCTGGACTAGTCAGACAAAATTACAATAGTAGGTTTCAAGTCTTCTCATTCATAATTTATGAGACATTGTTTTCCCTTTTCTCTTGTTGGAGTGACGTTTAAAAAGACCATGAAGTAAATGATTATGATAATATGATCACGATTACAAAACAAATGAAAATGTCAAATATGTTATGGGAAACATATTCAATCACATAGATTTCAGTACAACACAGCAACTGAGATATAGCTAAAACATAACTGAATAAACAAATAGCCCTGATGGTCGCAGAGTCACACCTTTACATTGCATAGTGGGGGATATTTCTTCCCAGACTGTCTGCGATTAGCATATGAAAGACAGGAGATGGATCCCCTTCGTCCCCGAGATCAAGCAGTGCCCTCAAGTACCTGTGAAATGTCTCTACCCTCCACCCTTTTATCTTAAAAGTCTTCACGCAAATCTTCATTGGGCCCCGAGGCCCATCCCTCCCTCCAACAATGACCAAAGCTATCTCTATCAGTCAAAAACTGCTAAAGTTTCCTATCGGAATTTCTGTTACACTCTTAAAAAAAAACGAAGGTTCTTTATGTTTACACGGCGTTTTAAATCATGGCGGGTGAGGGCGTTTTCGTATGCGTTTGGCCAATCAATGTCTACTTATGTCACAGTTGTGCTGGTTAGACCCTGTTCCGGAGTAGGAGCTAATTTGGTTCTCGAAAAAGGCAGTCCGGTACTAAAATCGCACCCAGTTCTGGCGGTGCGAAAACGCCCAAAAGTGGGTAGTTCCACAATTAGTTCTGGTACTATGAAAAGGTTCCCGCGGTGCGAAAGGCCCTATAGTGACGAAACCCGCTCAAAACCAACCCACCTTCTTGAGCCTGAAAACTCAGTGAATACAAACTTAACTGAAACCGGCTTCGTGCTACAGGTCTCTGATGAGTTTGTGTTGCTATAAACAACAGTTCTTTTTATTTTGTAGCTGGTGCATGGAATTTGAAGTTTAATGTTGTTGTGAGGTTGAATTGTAAATGGATGTTGTTTGGATTGTGATACTGGGCTATATAAACAAAACTGACAATGTCAGGAAATAGGTGTTCCGTTTCTGCAGTCTGCCACTTTGGGCAAATAAAATGTTTCTCTGAGAACATTTCTTGGATTTTGTGTCCTGTATGCAACATTAATGTCCTTTGCCTGTCACATGCCTGCTTAAACTGCACTATTTTTGGTTGTTTTTTTTGAACACCTTTTCACGAAAAGAAAGTCTAAAGACTCACATGAGAATTCACACCAGAGAGAAGCCTTACACATGTCCTCTGTGTGGAAAGAAATTTACACGTAAAGGAACCCTTAATGCCCACATGAGATGTCACACTGGACCTCACTTCTCACAAAAAGAAGGTCTTAAGGCTCCCATCAAAATTCACACTGGAGAGAAGCCGAGGTGTTTCACAAACAGGAAACACCTTAAGGATCATGTAGTAACTCATGCCGGAAAGAAGCCTTTTATGTGCCAACACTGTGGAAAGAGTTTCACACTTAATGGAAACTTCAAGGTTCACATGCGAATTCACACTGGAGAGAAACCGTACACATGTGATCAGTGTGGAAAGAGTTTCAGACATAAAGTAACGCTTAATTACCACATGAGGATTCACTCAAGAGAGAACAGTTTTCTGTGTTGTCAGTGTGGAAAGAGTTTCACAGACAGTAAAGAACTAAAGAGTCATGTAATAACTCACCGTAATAACACTGGAGCAAATACTTTCATGTGCCATTACTGTGGAAAGGCTTGCATAAACACAGCAAACCTTGAGATTCACATGAGAGTTCACACTGGAGAGAAGCCTTTTATCTGTCTCCAGTGTGGAAAGAGTTTCTCACGTAAAGGAAACCTTCAGACTCACATAAGGCTTCACACTGGAGAGAAGCCTTTCACATGTCTTCAGTGTGAGAAGAGTTTCACATATCAAAGAGACCTGAAAGGTCATTTGCAAACTCACTCTAGAAAGAAATTGCAGAGTTCTGAGTGTGACAAGAAGTTTAGAAAAAGAAGCGATTTTAAAAATCACCTGCATATTCACTCTAGAGGAAAGAGATTTAATTCTGTTCAGTGCAACAAAAATTTTCTATTGCCATCACACTTACTGCATCCGAAAAGTCATGCATATATGAGACCCTATTTGTGTTCTATATGTGGAAAGAGATTTAAATGGCTCAGCAATTTAAAATGGCACCAGAAAATATGTATTATGCAAAATTAATTTCAATTGTTTCAAACATCACTCATTCATGTGATTGAGTTTAAAACCTCCAAAATGTTAAGTATTAGTTTTATTAATATTATTATAAGTATTAATGTAAAATATTAGATAAAGTTGAAGCTTGCTGTGAAATGCCACGATGTACTGTAAATGAACAATCATAAATGAAAGGACATAAATGGAATGAAATAATAAACATTGCATTATCTGATTCAACTTGTGTTTTAAACGTTTTCAATCTGAACCTGTATTTGGCTACTGTTGGGGTTCCTGTGATGACATCTTGAAGTTGGTTCCAGTTGTGGGTTGCCTTATAGCTAAACACTGTCTCACACAATCTTATGTTGCAGCCTGATGCTAAAGTGATTTAAACCAAAGACTACAGAAATACAAAGACGGTTCACTCCTATACTTATGAATGGGAGAAACTGCAACGCGCAATATGGCGGAATAGTCCCGCCTTCTAAATGAAAGAGCCAGTCGCTGATTGGTTAAGTCATTGCGTCACTGCAGCGGCCGTTAGAAGCTCCGGTTCCCATAGAAACCGGAGGCTAGACCAGCCAATGCGCATGTGTGAAGGTGTACAGACGTGACAGTTTTAAAGAAGATGTGCTGCCCAAACTTGGAAGCTCTCTTTATTAACTGTAAGCCTTTTTATTCGCTGCGGGAGTTTTCCTAGTTTATTCTGGCGAGTACATAGATTCCTCCTGACGCGCGTGTAAGCGCGGCGCTAGAACTGTTGGCCGATCAAATTACACACACAGAGCAGCGTTATCCGGACTCTTTCATTATCATTCTCGGGGATTTTAATAAAGCTAATCTCACCCGTGCACGTGCCCCACCAGAGACAGCAATATACTGGACCACTGCTACACTGTTTTAAAGGATGCATACCACTCTGTCCC
>NW_015663521.1:25406-25681 GCF_001515625.1 Sinocyclocheilus rhinocerous
AATCATTACAGAACACAGGTAATGATTCATGTGTCAGCCTAAACAGCTAACACATGAATCATTACCTGTGTTCTGTAATTCATTCTCCATCTCTAATTATTGCCTTTCTCTCAAGTACTATGTAAATACATATGCATATTTTTTATACAGCTGTATATATAGAGTAAATAATGCACAAATCTGTACATAAATTTTCTGTTCCAGATTCATACACATTATGATTTATTGTTAAGTCTTATTTAAATGTTTCTGTTCTCATGTCAGATATGTATGTA
>NW_015663521.1:25705-26339 GCF_001515625.1 Sinocyclocheilus rhinocerous
ATTTGATTACTGATTCGATTCTGCATTCTTTAAGTGCATTCACAGGATTATTTATATGCTTCCCCTGAATTCTTTAAATGCTTAGTCGGGGTAAATTACACAGCAGCCTTTATGGTTACAGATAGGTTAGAGAAATAAAACACTTGTGCGTTGTTAGATGCTAGTTTAATGATGCTATGGCATGACATGGCATATAGAAATTTATGTAAGCCAAGATTTTAAAAAAGAGCTTTAAAATTATTATGTATAGGCTAACATTTTGTCACACCAGAGGCGTAGCCATCATTTCAGAAGTGACAGAAATGTCAAATACAACAATTTTATGTATGTATTATTATTATTATTTATTTTTTACAAGGAATTCTTTTCTTATCTCTTACTTTGAATTTGCTGTAAGAAATCAAATACACTTCTGGACAATAATCAAACATTTGTAATCTATATATTTTTCCTAATGGCAATTTTATGATTGTTTTATATACTACAAACAATTATTTCAATTTTCTGCACAGAATAAGGTAGAAAATATACTTTATAGTTTCTGTACTGTAATAAATGATATGTCAATTAGCACTGCATCATTCATACATTTTATTTATTTATTGTGTTTATTGTCTTAACGTTTCACCAGTTC
>NW_015663521.1:30515-30954 GCF_001515625.1 Sinocyclocheilus rhinocerous
AATTTTATTTATTTATTGTGTTTATTGGCGTAACGTTTCATCAGTTCATTCTGCTTTTTATTCAGCTTAGCTGCAGATATAGCCTGGCATGTCTAAATTCTATGAGCGTGAGATCACTTCTCTTTCAGTGCGAAAACTTCTTTATCTCATTTTCATAAAATAAAATGCTTTAGTATTTAACTTTTCCTCTCCATCGCGAATGATGATTCTGAAAGAAAACGTCTGTTTGCTATAGCAACGACCGCTACTTTCATGCATCTGATTATCAGATAAACCTTGCGCTCTTATTTCAAGGTTGTTGTTAATGCTGTGGTTATTTTAACAGTTTCCTTCGTACATTCGGTTCAACGACATTGTTAAAACACATTTATCATTCAATGGAACTGTGCGTATACTTTAGACACTTACATTTTTGCTCCGTCCATGCAATAAATGCGCA
>NW_015663521.1:31745-33644 GCF_001515625.1 Sinocyclocheilus rhinocerous
TGTTAAAACACATTTATCATTCAATGGAACTGTGCGTATACTTTAGACACTTACATTTTTGCTCCGTCCATGCAATAAATGCGCAGCCTTCAACTGCTCGGGTAATGACGTCGGCGTGACCGAGAGCCATTGAAAAACTATAGAAAAGTAAAACTACTTCACTTTAGCATTACTGGCCACGAGTACTAAGGAGAGATCACACATCAGCTACTCAAAAAATGTGTCAGTGAGACGAACGGAGCGCGAGCTCAATCCTGTCATAGTCACTGCAGCGCGCGAAGGAGAGATGCGAGGGCACGAACACTGTTCAAGGTCTCCATTAATTCGTGCTTGTAGTCATTTAATGTGTCTATATTTTGAAAGCATTGAATCGCTATAGAAATCGCAATTCATTCAATTCGTAGCGTTTTAAATTGATTACTGTCCGAAATCGACGATTCATGATTCAAAAATCCATGTTTCAAGATCGATGCATTGCATCGTCAGGGTTTGTAATCGATGCATCGATAAAACGAGTGAATCGTTACACCCCTAATATTTGAGCATAAGAAACAACATTCATGAGGCAGTTTATTTCAGAGTTTGTTGCTGATTTGAAATATGAAATTTAATTGTGAGTTCATAGGGCAGTTTTTGAGATTTCAGGATTGCCCCATTCATTTAGATAGGACTTGGTCTTGTTTGAGCTGCCCGGAGGCGTTGCAGATATGGCCACAGACTGAACAGACTTTCCTTGAAAGGGACTTTGTTTAAACACCCCCTTTCCTTTTCTTGCTTTACGACTGCCTAACGTCTTCTGTATGTCACTCATTATCTTGATTACAGTCTCTCTGCAGCATGTTCTCCTTTAACTGAACACGTATCCTTGACTGAACTTGGCCTTAGCACTCAGTGAAGGAAAGAAAACTTTTTGTGTCAATTGAGACCATTCGGGTTTGATGAAGACAGTGATGAAGATAGCTAGATTAGACTTTTTAAAAAAAAACTTGAATAAAGGGAAATGATTTTACCAGCACTGCTGCCTTTGTCCTATGAATCTAGGGCCATATTCACTTAAAACCTGAAGGTTAAAGTTTCTTCTAACAGAAATCTAGGAACAAATCTAAAGGGGTGTTTTTTTTATTTTTTTATCTAAGAATAATTCAAGTATTTTAACATTAAATCTAACTCTTGACCCCAGAACAGCTCAAAAATCCTTCTGAGGACTTTCATATACCTAAGAGTGGCTGAAAAATGATCTGAGGCATTAGAATCAGAAGAGCTTTATTACCAAGTATGTTTACACACACAAGGAATTTGACTTGACGACAGGAGCTACCAGTGCAGAAGAAAGTACAGACATAGTGCAAACATACATGATAGTGCAGACATACATAAGAATAACACAGTAGGGATGGAATATAACACTAAAATAAGAAAAAACAAATTAAATAATGTACTATATACAGAAATAGAATTTAGGAAAAAAATGTAGTTTCAATAAATGTAAAGATATGTTATAAGTGTGCAGATATGTTATTTACAAAGTGTGCAGTTTACAAGTGTACAAATTTTGGATTCTGTGTATAAATATGTCAGTTGTGATGGACGATGTATAATTATGAAAGTTTAATTGTTCAGGCTGAATAGCCTGCAGGAAAAAACTGTTCTTGTGCCTGACTGTTCTGGTAGTCGGTGCTCTGTAGCGCCGACCAGAAGGCAACAGTTTGAACAGAGAGTGGGCTTGGGTGTAAGGGGTCCAAGATGATTTTCTTAACCCTTTTCCTCACTCTGGAGATGTAAAGATCCTGGAGGCTGGGCAGAGGGGCACCGATAATCCTCTCAGCAGTTCTGACTGTCCGCTGTAGTCTCTTGATGTCTGATTTTGTAGCTGAACCAAACCAGACAGTTATGGATGAA
>NW_015663521.1:34028-34356 GCF_001515625.1 Sinocyclocheilus rhinocerous
GTGCAGTCATTCGTGTAGAGAGAGAAGAGCAGTGGGGAGAGTACACATCCCTGGGGAGTGCCCGTGATAGTCCTGGATGTGAGGGATGTGAGTCTCACTAGCTGCTGCCTGTCTGTCTGTCAGGAAGCTGGTGATCCACTGACAGATAGAGGTGATAGAGGTGAGCTGTGTGAGTTTGTCTGAGAGAAGGTCAGACATGATGGTATTGAAGGCCGAACTGAAGTCCACAAATAGGATCCTTGCGTAATTCCCAGGTCTGTCGAGGTGTTACAGGATGTAATGCAGTCCCATGTTGACTGCATCGTCCACAGACCTGTTTGCTCTGTAG
>NW_015663521.1:35448-36131 GCF_001515625.1 Sinocyclocheilus rhinocerous
CTGAACCAGACAGTTATAGAAGTGCAGAGGATGGATTCAATGATGGCGGAGTAGAACTGTTTTAGCAGCTCCTGTGGCAGGTTGAATTTCCTCAGCTGGCGAAGGAAGTACAACCTCTGCTGGGCCTTTTTTCACAATGGAGTCTATGTGAGTGTCCCACTTCAGGTCCTAAAAGATGGTGGTGCTCAGGAATCTGAATGACTCCACTGCAGTCACAGTGCTGTCCATGATGGTGAGTGGGGGGAGTGCTGGGGGGTTCCTCCTGAAGTCCACGATCATCTCCACTGTTTTGAACGTGTTCAGCTCCAGAATGTTAAGACTGCACCAGACACCCAGCTCTTTAACCTCCTGTCTGTAAGCAGACTCGTCTCCGTCCTTGATGAGGCCGATGACTGTAGTGTCGTCCGCAAACTTCAGGAGCTTGACAGAGGGGTCCTTTGAAGTGCAGTCATTCGTGTACAGGGAGAAGAGCAGTGGGGAGAGAACACAACCCTGAGGGGCGCCAGTGCTGACCGTGATAGTCCTGGATGTGAGTTTGCCCAGCCTCACTAGCTGCTGCCTGTCTGTCTGTCAGGAAGCTGGTGATCCACTGACAGATAGAGGTGGGCACAGAGAGCTGTGTGAGTTTGTCTGAAAGAAGGTCAGGAATGATGGTATTGAAGGCTGAACTGAAGTCCACAAAT
>NW_015663521.1:36157-42611 GCF_001515625.1 Sinocyclocheilus rhinocerous
GGTGGTGTCTTGTACTTGGTGATGTTCCTCAGACCAGTCCATACTGACGCCAGATCGTTGGCTGAAAACTGTTTTCTCAGCTTTTCAGAGTAGTTTTTTTAGCCACTCTGATCTCCTTTGTTAGTCTGTTCCTGGCCTGGTTATACAAGATTTTATCCCCACTTCTGTAAGCATCCTCTTTGGCATGACGAAGATGTTTGAGTTTCCCAGTAAACCATGGTTCATCATTATTGAATGATAAAAATGACCTGGTGGGGATGCACATATCCTCACAGTAACTGATATATGAAGTTACAGTCTCTGTGAACTTGTCCAGATCGGTGGCTGCAGCTTCAAAAACACTCCAATCAGTGAGGTCGAAACAGGCTTGTAAATCCCGCTCTGCTTCATGACTGCTGTTGTAAATCTGCACCACAGCTGAATGAATATATTGAAATACAGTGATATTGACTTTTTACAAAGGTATCGCCTGGATTACAAAGGTGTTTTCTTAATTTCAAACTCACTTTAAAAGTAATTTTAAGTTCTAAAAGTAAGTTAAAGGTTTTAACTTACTTTAAACTTAATTTTAAACCAGTGTGCCTTGCTTTGTCTTTTCTTTGGTGGTTCTGTATTTATCACTATATGCCTACAGTATTTTTGATATAAAAAACTATATAAAAAATGTTCGATATAGTGCACGATACAGGCACGTGCTGAGTGACGCAGACAGCACACACTAACACGAACACATACTGAAATGAGTGCTGTGCCTGCCTGTGATGAGATTGTGAATAAAAAAAAAGAATATTTGTCGAATTTAAAATAAACATTTGCATTTGAATGTTAGGAGTGCGTCAGGGAGCGTCATCAGTGGCCCACGAGATGCGGTGATAATGATGTAAGTGACGTTGTTGCATTTTAATGTTTTGTTAGTCTAGCCCACAAGACGCGCCGCTGCTGTGTTATGTATTCAAAATATTAGAGAAATAAAGAAGCTCAAAGCGGAGAAGATCTTGATTAGTTGAAAACTGAAACCAAGCCATTGACACAGATGCATATTCAGCGCATTTTTTAGACGGACAAATATGACTGCTGCACTCGCGTCTCACACAAGAGATGTAGCCATGCCAAGTTAAAACAGTTTAAACTTTTAGAAAACAAGTCGCGAATTTGTGTAGGTTTATTCCGTTTCACTGCGTCTCTTATGTTTTTAAATGCAATCTGCGTGATGGGAGATTCGGCTCTGTGTATTAAGCAATGCATAAATACATGATGCTGTTTTGTTCATAATTGTTTATGCAATTTACGAAATTATATTTGACTTATGAGTTAATTTAGACGTAATGCAAGTTTTTTTATAGACAGTTATTTCCTTGCGTTGACAATTTAAATGTGCTGCATTATTTTGCTCATTGCGCCCTCCTGTGGCCTCGGGAGACAAGCCAAAAGTTTCCTTGAGACCTATTTTAATCTGCATGTAAAACATTAGAAATTAGATATTTGTTTAATTTTTATTGTGTGTTTGACTGTTAAAACAAAAATATTTGTTGTTTGTCTCAATAAATTGGGTTAATTTAAAAATACAGTGGTTAAATATATATTTTAAAAAATTCTATTGCTCTTTGTTTTAAAAAAAGGTTATACAAAATGTCAATAATTATCGATACCGAACGATATGAAACATTATATCGTTGATACATTTTTTAGCTATATCGCTCGGCCCTACTTATTAGTTATACTAATTAGTTCAAATTTGATCAGAATTAGCTATAGGAGTTTAGTGCGTAGTTGGTTATGTATTAGTTTTTACACACACACACATATATAGGTGAACACACAGGTTTATGCAGAAACTAGATGATAAAGATGCTCTGAAGACAACAAGATGCAGTGTAGTGCCAGGTTGTGGAAAAACAGTCTTTGCATTGCCTTCCTTCTGATCCCATGTATGAAAAGAGTGAATGAAATGTATCTTTAATGAAGATCCAGACCGCGTCAGTAACAACTCGGTCCTTTGTTCACTTCATTTTACATCGGATTAATTTACAAACAAGGCACTATGGAAGCATATTCTGTACAGTTTACAAAAGGAATTGCAAATTGTATTTTCAATTGCGTTTTCCACATGTGGACGCATAAATGGTTACATAATCCAAATGCAATTGCAAATCTTGCATTACTGGTTGTGTTTTCACTTTCGTGATCACACAGTGACTGCCAAATTTCAAATGAAAAAGCAAAGTTCATTTGCAATTGCATTTCAAGTGTCTTACGATTTATGAGCCTGTCATATTTAAGCGGTCTTGGGTCATTTCTGACCAGAGAATTTTACATTTTGAATTTTTAAAAATTGTAGTTTCACCAGAATGGCATGAAACTTGGTGACTTTTATGGCACTTGGTATGTGAACACAAACAAAAAAACTGAGGGCATGATTCGAAAAAGCTAAGTGGTCATAAAAAAAATAGGAGGGGGGGGGGGGAATCAAAAATACAGAAAATGTTTGTATATATAATCTATAAATCCCCCACGATGTAGAAAAAAATTGCATAGCAATGAAGGGGTGAAACTCTTAAAACATCCTGAGTGCAAAATCAACACACCCACTCACACATACACACACACCTATGAACTGGTATGACTGTAACACAGCAACTATGTAAAATAAAATCAATAATTCAACTACAATGCAGTAAAAAAAGTTGACAGCAAAGAAGGGGTTACACTAAAACATCAAGAGTGTAAAACAGATACATCCACTCACACACACTTACCTACACACACTCACCGACACACACACATCTGTATGTGTGTATTCATACACGCTCAAATTAATTGGTTTGGCTATAACCATATAGCCAAAAATGAGTCAGAAGACTGAAATAAGAGATCAGATCAGACCCAGAAAGATTAAGCTCTGATAAAGCATTTCGGTAAATTTTTAGTACTAGTACTAGTACTAGTAAATGTCTAGTACCACCCTCATGCCCTGATTTTTTTCAGGTGCTTATCCAGGGGATGTACCACTGCACACCTGCATATTTCAGGCATAGATGGACTGTGCATCACATGTGGCCCATATTTTTATGCCATACTTGGCTGGTTTGCTTGGCATGTATTGTTTGAAGGGACAGCAGTCATGAAATGGAACCGGACATTCATCCACAGTGATGTGGGGGCCTGGATTGTAAAGAAAGGGTAATAGATGGACCCACTTGTCCCATACATCCTGTATTGCTGTGTGTTTGTCACGCTGTCGTCGGCCCTGTCGTGTTTCTTTGTCATCAAAGCACATGACACGGGAGAAAACATGGAATGTATTTAGAGACACGGTGGCTGGAAATATTGACCTTCCAGTGTCAGCATGTCAAAAGCTTGCTCTTGCTTCTCCTTTTCACTTGTACACTCCTGCCAAAATGAGCAACCCAATGTAGGCTTTCAAGTCAGTCACATCAAAGTCCCCATACACCCTCCTCCCCTCTAAATTTGTCATTTCAAGCATATTCTTTTCAGTTGATGGTGTAATGAAAAGCTCAAATACTGATTTTACATCTTGGACATGGCTGACAGCATATCTGGTGGGCCCTGGAACCATTTTGATGACTTTAGCAGCACTAAGCTTACCCTGTTATTCAAGTGGGGAGCGGGACTATAATAACCTTTACATTTTTGGAAGGTAATGTGTCTGCTGGTGGTTGAGAGACAACCGGAGGATCAACATTAGGAGTCTTATTCTCATCTGAGGAGGATGCCTCATAATCAGGGTCCTCCTCAACATTATCGTCTGTCTCAGACACATTCTCCTGTCACTTTCACTGTCAAAAAAATGGGACAAAATCTCATTGACAGAAAACCTTTGCTTAGAGGCCATTTTCAATAGAGAAAGAGAGAGAGAGCTAAAGAGAGAGCACAGAGCACAAAAGAGAAATGGTTCTCTTTTGGAAATGGTTCGGAAATGGCTTCTGTTACGGGGGGCGAACGAGATGAGAGACGTGTGGATCGATCTGCAAAGCTTTATTTTAAAACGTGGTCAAAACAGGCTTGGGTCAGACACCAGCAAACAGATATAGACAAGGCAAGACAAAAGAGTAATCCATATACAGGCGTGGGTCAAACGACGGCAAACGTAATCCAGGGGGCGAGGCAAACGGGTAATCCAAAAACATGCAATAATCCAGGCGGCGGCGAACGGCAAGACAAAGAGATAATCCAAGACAGGCGATAACTCCAGGGCAGGCAGCAGACAGACAGGACGAGATAAACAGACTGGAATCAAGACACGGATATAACAAGACTAAACTAGACTCAGAAAACTATAGTCCTATAGGACAGGGAACTGGCTCCGTAAAGTGCTACCACTAGGAGAGCGATAAACGCAAACAATACTCGGCGGTCTGTAATGGTTTGAGTGTGGCTTATGTAGTGTATGTGATGGCCTGCAGGTGAGTCCGTAATCAGTGCAGAGGGTTGTGGGAAATGAAGTCCGGGGACAGTCAGTGTAGTGAGAGTCATATGATGGAATGGCGACCTCTGGTGATGAGTGGACGGAAGACTATAGACAGGATTCATGACAGCTTCTGTGTAAGCTTTTATATGTTTGCTCTTCCCCTGTAAACCACAAGAATTTTTTTTTATATATATATATATTATGAATATATAAAATTATAGTGAATATTATAAAATTATAGCATGTTATAGTGACATCAAAATCACCCAAAACATATGTGTGTAAAATGTTGATATTTCTTATGTTTTATACAGCTAAAAGAGCCTGGGGTCAAATTGACCCCAAAGAACAACGATGCTACAAAATGTGTAGAGGACATTGGAAAAATATCATTATGTTAATTTTATGTTTACTTTGTCCCCATTAAATTCGGAAAAGTCATTAAATCTGAAGCAAAAAGAAAAAAAGATGTCAATCATGTATTTACAGACGTTAAACATTGAATGGGGTCGAACTGACCCCTAGGATAATAGGAGGGTTAAGATCTGTCAGTCTGTTTACACTCCGATTGATGCACATGACAAAACAGAAAATGCTGCTACTCCTAATCTGCCTGCCCCAGATGACAATTCATCAGTCAGATCTAGGTGCAGGTGTCACAGAACATGCCACAGCCAAGATGCATCCATCGCAGTGTCCAGTGACCGTAAACAGTAAGAGATCTTACTGGTGCTGGATGAGGAGACTCCCCTCTCACAATGTAAAGCGCTTTGAGTGCCTAGAAAAGTGCTATATAAATGTGATGAATTATTATTATTATTAAAATGGTTGAATAAAATATAAGGTAAGGTGGAAAATTGGTAAATAAGTATAGATTTGTACTGTCTGTTTGCTTAGGTGCATCAATCGGAGTGCAAACAGTAAAAGATCTTGAGGCAGGCGTGACGTGCAACGTTACGGATTAATATTCGATATTCGCGATGGCGCCGACGCTGATGGCTGCCTCCGTGGCGTGCTCCGCAGTTGTTTTTATGTTTTTGTTAGTTTGTCCTGTCTTTAGTTATATCCCTGCAATCAGTTTCACCAGAGACGAATTGCATTCTCATTCTCAAGAGAGGAATAATATAATATAATTAATATAATATAAAGCGCTTGGTTAATGGTGAATATTGACCGATTACCTCCATTGTTTAAAGCATTCAGCACGATCATCTGTCACCCAATGTACACGTCTCCACCCAATATAAACACGCCCCATAGTATAGTCCTGCCCCTGAATTGATTGACAGGTTTCCGTGTAGACATCGGAAATTCAAATACAAAAGGAATAGCGATTCCATTGGAGTTTTGGCAGGTTACATGCGTGATGCAGAGAGAGTGTAAAAGCAGACGTAATTAATTTTGCTATTTAAATATGACAGGCTCATAACTTGTAAAACATGGGAAATACAGTTGCAAATGGACTTTGCATTTCATTTGAAATTTGGCAGTCACTGTGCGTTCATGAAAGCAAAAACGCAAATGGTAACGCAAGATTTGCAACTGCGTTCGGATAATGTCAATTTATGCATCCACATATGGAAGACGCAATTGAAAATACAATTTGCAATTCCTTTTGCAATATCCTTCCATAAGGCTCAAATCAAAACGATTGAAACTAAAAGATGACGTTGTGCCAACTATATTGGATCCAACAGTAATGCCGCAGCATAAGTGTGAGTAACTGTTTTCATTACTGCTTTGTCTCTTCTTACAGATCGTTTGATATGTATTGATATGTATGGGCTAAGCGATTAGTCAACAGAAGAGACAGACGGCTGCACGTGAGTGTTCTGCGTAATACTTGTTTATAGATCTGCTGTTTGAATTATTACTTGCTGCTAGGAAGGAATATTTCGTTTTCTGCCTATTTGTACGTTATATTTTTGTTTGCGTTTGTATTTTTGATTACTAAGCGATTAGTCAACAGAAGAGACAGATGGCTGCACGTGAGTGTTCTGCGTAATACTTGTTTATAGATCTGCT
>NW_015663522.1:0-1707 GCF_001515625.1 Sinocyclocheilus rhinocerous
CCTCCCTGGGCCAAACTTGGGAACTGAAGCCCTCTCTGTGTTGGACTCGGGAACAGGAGCCCTCTCTGGACTAAACTCAGAAACAGAAGCCCTCTCCGGGCCAAACTCAGGAACAGGAGCCCTCTCTGGGCCTAATTCAGGAACAGAAGCCCTCTCTGGGCCGAACTTGGGAACCGAAACCCTCTCTGTGTTGATCTCTCGACTCTGGTCAGGGGCTAGAGCCAACAGTCTTTTCCTCTTCATTCTCCTCTTTTGGGCTGAGGTGAAGGAGATAGCTGCTGTCATCATAGGGCTTGGGAGTGAATCGGCCGGCGGGCCAGACATGGGGATAAAAGCCCTCTCTGTCGGCCGGCGGGCCAGACATGGGAATAACAGCCCTCTCTGGGCTAGACGTGGGGGCAGGACTGACAGAGGGCTCCGACGAAGGAGGGAGGAGAGGGGGCAGGTCAGCAAATACATCCAAAACCTTTCCTTCTAAGTCCAGCAGTCCCAGATCCACATTAAGCTCACCCTCAGCCATGGTGCAGGGGGCGGCGCTCCTCTCCGTGCTCTCGCTGTCCACGGCATTCTCCCTCGTGGCATGCATTGTAGCCGGCTCTCGCACCTGGATTGACGTCATCAGCAGCTCCGGCTCTGCGGCGATCCTCAGCTCTGTTGCTCCTTGCGGCGATGGCTCGTCGGTCGCGGCGGGCACAGGCTGTCCGCCATCGGTGGGCTCGGGCTTAAGCTCCACGCAGCGGGGTGATGGTGGGCTGGGCTCTGGTTCAGGAGTGGAACTGGCAAGATCATCATCGGGACAGACAGTGAACGGCAATCCGTTTCTCGCCAGTATCCACTCCACAAAGGCGGCGAAATCCGCTCAAGGGCCATCTTCGGACGACGGCGCTCTGCACGCGGGGTTAAGGCTTCTGTCATAGAACGCGCACAGCGCGTCATCCGGGGTAGCTGGTAAGTGAAGCAATGGCCAGGAACAGTCTGGTATGGCCCTCGAGCGATCTTTCCCCCTGCTCCAGCAGGAGAAGGAGGTATTCAGGATGGGATAAGGGGTCGAAGGGATCCATGGGGAAAACAGGAAAAGAAAAGAAAAGAAAAACACTGTACAAACCATGGAAAACAAACGGAGGAAAACAGGAAAAGAAAAGAAAAAAAAACACTGTACAAACCATGGAAAACAAACGGAGGGGAACACGCAATTAAACTTCTTTTCAGGTCGGGTCTTCTGTCATGCATTGTGTCGGAGTGAACGACGGAGACGTAAATTAGAATAAACAGTCTTTCATGAATTTTTTTTTTGGAATCAGTTTACCATTAATTATGAAAAGGTAAAAAAAGACTCATGAAACTTGAGCTTTTCTTTGCTGTCACAGCTGAATGGAGCTTCGTTACTCATGTTTTGATTGGCTGGTTTCAGTTCCATTGACGCTCAAGCCAGTGTTTTGCTGTTGAAAGTACACTTATTTTAAACTAGTGAATCTGATTAATAAATATTTTGGGCTGGATTAACTTGTCTTTTTATTTAAAATTGTGGGATTGTACTGTTCTAGTTTTATAATTCAACCAGCAGGAATTGCTTTTTATCAATGTGTAGTGATGCTATATAAACCTATTCCGAATTTTTATTAAACCTACATGGTGGATGATGCAGAAATAAAAGCAAACGAATTGCCCCAGTGTTCACATTAATATAAGTTAATATAAGTCACATTA
>NW_015663523.1:0-128 GCF_001515625.1 Sinocyclocheilus rhinocerous
CCCGCTCTCAGGGAACCGAGGTTACGATAGTAACCGGAGCGTTCTTGATGCGCTAAATGAAAGCTATCCTCTTCCAGTGTTGCCAAGTCCGCAGTTTTCCCGCGGAATTGGGCTGCTTTAACACTGTT
>NW_015663523.1:384-496 GCF_001515625.1 Sinocyclocheilus rhinocerous
CTTCATAAAAGCAGTGGCGACCTCAAGAGGAGGAAACGCATCAAACTAACAAAACACCACGATCAAGTTCAAGTAGGTAAGTTTCAATTACATTTTTAATATTTAGAGCTTC
>NW_015663524.1:0-492 GCF_001515625.1 Sinocyclocheilus rhinocerous
AACAGTGTATTTCAATAATTTCAGCAGCGTGCAGATCCTCGTTTAGATCCTGCAGATCCTGTGGCGACAGCAGCGCGGACAGTCGCTTAGCTCGCTCACATAACCATTTATATCTATAATAATGGGAAAACATGTCGTTTTTATGACATTATATGTCGTTATTACGAAAAAAATATGTCGTTTTAACGAGAAAATATGTCGTTTTAACGAGAAAACATCTCGTTATTACGAGAAAAGATGTCGTTTTAACGAGAAAAGATGTCGTTTTAACGAGAAAAGATGTAGTTTTAACGAGAAAATATGTCGTTAAAACGAGAAAAGATGTTGTTTTAACGAGAAAATATGTCGTTTTAACGAGAAAAGATGTCGTTTTAATGAGAAAATATGTCGTTAAAACGAGAAAAGATGTCATTTTAACGAGAAAATATGTCGTTTTAACGAGAAAATATGTCGTTAAAACGACATATCTCGTTATTACGACATAATTGAGTG
>NW_015663525.1:0-539 GCF_001515625.1 Sinocyclocheilus rhinocerous
CTATTCATTAGTCTGTTTGATGAGAAAAATATGAAATGTAGTTGCTATAAAATGGGTAATTAATCCATACAACTGCAGCAGCAGAGGACTATTATTCTGCTGCGTGATACTGCGGAAGAACTGATGACGGCACAGTTTGATCTTCGGCTGACCAATCAGCAGAAAGGGGCGTTTAATTCCCGCCCGTGTAGAAATCTCAAATATTCAAGCTGTTTATTAATTTTTCTACCCCTGAGCGAAAAAAGAAAATTTAAGCCGAATTCTCTTTTTTCAATTTTTGGACAAAAAAGCGAAAAAAGAGCCGTTTTTTCTACTTTCTATTTTTCTACTTTCAATATTAAATCAAAAAACGAATGATCGAATGATACACGGATTTTTCTACAGTGTCAGTAACTGCATGTTAAATAGCCTAGGTGTGGTGCTGTGGAATAAACTGCTTATTTACAGTTTTGTACAGTTTACCTCTACACTTTATTTTACATGGTGCTATTCAGTCTGGTTTCCGCTAGCTTCACCACAGAGACTTTACTGTTCAAATA
>NW_015663526.1:0-755 GCF_001515625.1 Sinocyclocheilus rhinocerous
ATGTCACTGTGATCATCGCATGATCTCACGTGTTGACTGGGACAGAAACAGCTATGTGCTTTGACATGCATACAAAGTCTTATGTGCAGTTGACATACAGTGTAAAGATACACTGTCCTTAAAGTGCCTTAAAAAGCCCATGGGGTGTAACAGTATTCGTAGTCCCGGTCTACTGCCATTTGTTATGACATCTGCTTTGAACATTACAATGCACATAACTTCTGCTAACTCTACAATAAGTAAATTCACTTCAGCAGCTAATTATTCTTCAACAGTGATGCTATACAGCTAATGCAAAAATGAAGTTCAAAGACAAAATTCTAAAGACTGCTGTGCACTTGTTTCTCTGGCACATAATGTCTACTGGCCTATAAATGTAAAGTTTGTAACGCTGTCAGAAAAAAGTACCTGTGTAACAGTTTGTCACTTGGGCAGTAATCTCAAAGATGTTCCTGTTTGTAAGTGATGAAACCTTTCTCAAACATTTCAGTGAACATAATCAATCAAGAGGCAAAGAACCACGGACTTCGAAAGACACACAGAGATAGACTGAGAAATGTAACAAGATCACAAGGTCCTGCAAATTTCCAGAACAACATGAAATAAAATGTATTCATTTTACATATTTTATAAAAGTAGAATTCACGAGTTCACACTAACATATAATGTGATTAAGCAATTAGTAGCATATTTGGCGTGCTGTCCAGAGGGAGGGCTCCGAGCTCGGGTTAAAGCCCGAACCCAGAGAACTCCCC
>NW_015663526.1:2122-3679 GCF_001515625.1 Sinocyclocheilus rhinocerous
GGAGACGGTTGGATGGAGTTTGGGGTTGAATAGAAGTTATTGTGAATTCCAAGCATATCAGGAAACCACAAAAAGCCAGTATGAACATAGCGTCGAGTCTACGAGCGGTATGGAGTGAGCGGTACCCTGTGCGGAGAATGTGGATACATTTAGAAAGGATGTCGAAAGTTGTCGGCTGACTAGCGTCCGGGCGTGGAGGATGAGAGCACTGAATTCCTTTGGTCAAAAGAGATGTTTGAGACTTGTTTATTTCAGGAGAGGGGGAACCATACATTAATTTGTGAAAAAAAAAAAATTGGATGCCGCTTAGATAACCTTTGATTGACCGGGCTTGGAGGTTCTTACAGGTGTTAAGGTAGGAAACGAAAGATGTGATTGAGAGGAGGGAGAAATCGGGAAATGGCAGGTTGTACGAGGGGTGAGGGAGAAATCGGCAAATGGCAGGTTGTATGAGGGGTGGAAAGCTTTAAATCATCTCCAAGCAGTTAGATAAGATTGGATGGTTCTGGGTGAAACTGCTGGGAGGATCGAACCGAGTGACGCGATGAGGAGGTTTTAAGGGATGCGTTATGGGAATGCGAATAGTGAGGTACTGGGGTTGGCGATGGGTCCACCTCCGCAGCCAGCGCTCTGAATTTCTGCGAGAATCTGAGACTTGATGGTATTAGGCACAGGGGGTGGTTCCTGAGCTGCAGCATTCGGTGGGGTAGGTAGTGGGACTGCTGTGAATGAAGTGTACTGAGGTTTAGATTGGAGAGAAGGGTTAGAAGGAAAAATAAGGAGGGGCCGTAACCTTTTGCGGAGGCAGCCTCACGCACGGATTAGCCTCTGGTGCTTAGGGAAGCACGTAGGAAGAGGTAGAAGGAAATGAGGGAGGAGGCCAGTAAGCTTGCGTTGCTGGCTGATGCTGCCCTGCTTGGACGTCTGCAGCAGGGGCTGCTGGCCATTGATAGGAAAAAGGAGTAGCGCAAGGGTAAGAGTAAGGTGGCTGAGCTTGAATGGCTAGAATGGCTAGCCTCACGCTAACGTCTGCCGCCGGAGGTAGAAAGGAGGGGGAAGGATAGGAGTTTGGGAAGTTTGGGAAGCAGGCAACGTTGCGTGCAGCGCTGTAGCTGAAGGCGCCGCAGTGATTGGTTGAGAAGAGGAGTGAGACAATGCAGTGTGAGGAGCAGCCGAGTCTGGGGCGCGGCCCAGGCTTGCTGACGGCCTGCTGCGTCTTGAAGCTCGAGGGGAGCCGGAACTTGATCTGGAAGACAACGTAATTTTGAATTAATTAGGGCGCTATGAGGAAGAGGTGCAAGAGGTGCAATTGTCAGCCGAGGCAGCCTGACGTTTAAATCGGCTTCCGGGTTAGTGTCTGCTATGGGAGCTATGGGAGCCTAAAAAGAAAAAAGGGGTCATTAGAAACGGGAGGAAAAGCCTGAGTGGGCTTTTCCCACTCAGGCTTTGAGCTGTGTGGGCCTGAAAATGAGCTGTGTGGGCCTGAGTTGCAAGCGGAGGCAGCCTCACGCTTCCTTCAGCTGCTGTAGGCCACGGGAAGGGAGTGGGGTTTGTGAC
>NW_015663526.1:5125-5403 GCF_001515625.1 Sinocyclocheilus rhinocerous
AGCCAGCCAAGCAGCACATCAGCTGGTAGAGACTTGGAGAGAGGTGCCTAGCAGTATGCCCAACGCATGCGAATTAGGTTGCTAGTTGTACTTGTTCAATAATAATAATAATAATAAAGTTTCTTTATGATACACCTTATTTGTTGGTTTGCACCTATAAATTGTACACCGTTTAACTTTTCACGAAAATCAAGTCTTTTTCATCTTATCTGTCTATCCGAGTAAAATGTGTAATTTAAAATACAGGTAAAAAGCTAGTGAAAATTAATACAGAAAAT
>NW_015663526.1:6046-10047 GCF_001515625.1 Sinocyclocheilus rhinocerous
TCCTGTCTCCGGAGGTACCTTCTTCTGATCGAATTTTGAAGGCAGCATAGATGTATCCTTCACTGCCTTTGATATCCCACAATCCTGTGCGTTCCATTCCGTGACGGTTGAAAGTTGCGTTTGGTGGTCAGTTTGTGTGTAAATGCATATTTCGGACTAACTTTTTGCACTTTTGATTCAAGTATTATAGTAATTAAATATTCGTTTAGTTATCACCAAAACTCGTTCTATTTTGTTGTAGATCATTAAACCACTACGCTGCCTCAGAAGCCTGTCTGAAATCAGTTTCACGAGGTGCCTCCATGCAAAAACGCTGCCTGCAGAGTCATTGCCTGATAAGGCAGAGAGGCAGCAAGTCAGCTGCCTAGGCTTTCGGACGCAGCTCTGGTTTTCAAATAAGCCTGAAGGACTTGATTAACTGGATCAGGTGTGTTTAATTTGGGTTGCATCTAAACTCTGCAGGGCTCCAACCCTCCAGGAATTGAGTTTTTGACACCCCTGATGTAGAGGGAAGAATTGCATGTTGGAGTGGCCTATAGTTAACAATAAACAATGCAAAATATACAGAAAACATACTAATACATCTAATAACATCACCTAGAAAATACTTGTTAACAGTAAATGAACAAGATTTCTATACTCTTTGTTCTGTAAGAGGGACATGTTGTCTAAAAAAAAGTTCACTGTAAAAACCTGAAGAAATCACATGATGAGTGACGTTTTTTTGTTTGTTTTTGTTTTGTTTCTTCCTGTGTTGACCTGTTTGCTTTTGAAACATGCATTTAGGGCGGCACATGATGTTGTTTATTAGTCATTATCCTTTAGTTCTTTGTCACAGCCATCAACCGTGTTACTTACTATTACTGGTCAGAAGGGTGTTTTAGAGAGAAATACATATTTTAAAGGAGGATGTCATTTGGCAAAAACTGGATACGCTTGTGACTGAAAATGATTCAGCAATATTTTTGATTTGTTTTCCTGAAGAAAAAAACCCGGCATATTTTAAATGTACAATTTAGCACAGATGAACTAAAACATATTTTCTTTTGGCCTCAGAGCGAATAGACATGAGCTGCTAAACAACCACTTCAATTTTATTTATTTATTTTTTATCTGGCACTTTATTTCTGGACATTATTTTTTACCTGTCCTGACCCTTAAAAACTACTTTTGTTGCTTTCATGCACAGGGGGATCACAGTGCATTTTTATGTTGAAACATTTTTATGGTATGTACTTTACTACTGGTGGATACAGAAAAATCTCAGATACATCTCTAAAAGCCAGTAAAGGCCCTCCGATAGAGCTCAACAAATGCCTAGCATTGAGAAATGTTCTTCTCAGTGTTTTAAATTATAACACAAATACTCATCACTCAATACTGATGTCATATCTTTTATCCCACTAAAACATGCCTTATTTCAAGGGGGTTCCATTATTTTGCTATTAGCCTATCTTTGCTCCCCCTGCTTTTGTCAAGCGTTGACAGACTGGTTAAGAGGCATTTCTCTCTCATTTTAGGTTTAAATAGTATGAAAATGAAAAGCATATGTTTTGATGCAAAACAGTTTTCGCTATATATAGGGTTTTTATACAACAAATATTTCTGAATATACACCACTTGAATATACTTTATATAGTAGGCCTACTAATATATTATTTTCATGCCCCTTGAATCAGATTTTGGCCTCTAGGCAGAATGACATCGCAAGGGCTATATGAAGTGTGCCCCTAATAAGCTAAATTATGACTCTTCCATCCATAATGTTTTCTCTGGTGAAAAAGCCATCTGAATCAGGAGAGAAACATGCACAAATCTAGCACCGTTGGCAGGCAAATACTGACCAAAACAGTGTCAGTGGATTTTCATGTGAGGACAACATGGGCTTTTTCACTGGTGGAAGCATTATGAATTATGTCCTTCTATTTTAAAGTGAAAACAATAATGGCTTTGTTTCTTACAAACACACAGCTTTTCACTTCACAAGATGTTAACAGGTGGACTGGAGTTGTGTGGATTATTGTGATGTTTTTATCAGCTGTCTAAAAGCAGGGCAGAATAGGCAATTGGCGCCATCTAGTGATGAGCATATAAAGTCTTTGAAAGATAGAAAATAGTAGTCCCCGTTAAATATTTTTTCATTATTAGGTACATGGTTTTGCCATTTTCAAATATATTATTGATATTTTTCACAGCTAGATTGCCACATTTTTAGTGTGAGAAAAGGAGGTTTACAGAAAAAAAAAGACAAACCACATTAAACTATACTCACAGAATTGATACAATTACAAAACTAAAAGTGTGAAACAAAAGCAAGCTTTAAAGTAGTTGACCAATAGAGTGCGCCAGACAAATGCTCTGCAACTGAATGTGTAGATTAAACATACTCAACGATTGTTATAAAACGTTTTTACAGTACACAAACAATAAATAAACATTTGACAGGTTTTTGAATTCAAAATCTATATCTGTAAATCTATTGATTATCTAAACTTCTAGGCAGGTTAGATTAGATTTTTCATCATTTTTTGTTCTTTTCATAAAATTATGACAGTCCACACAAAGGTAGCAGTCTGTACATTAAACTGGAATAGAAGAAATCATTTTAGCACTGAAAAATGACACTTCACCTTTAAATCACTTCAAAAATACTGCCCAGATAACTTTAGTATAAAATGTTTTTAATTCTCAAACCAACAAACAACCACAATTAACAGAAGTAAAAAAAAAGGATTCCCCACCGATCCCCTGGAACAATAAAATAAAGTACACAAATGGATAAGAGGCTTTTTGGGCATGACCATATGAAAATAAAACTGGGTGGTTCTCTCTTCCCGCGGTCACAGAAACGACACTGAGACACAGATAGGGAGAGCTGGACAACAGCCACCACAACTTCTTCACACATCTAGCTCATCTGGACTGCTCAACTAGAGAAAAAGAAAGAGAGAGAAACATTAGGAAGCAAGCTGCAATTATACATTTATAATATATATTTAAAAAAAAAAATTACCAAACCTGAGACTTCCTAAACTAGGGATGAGTCTCAGTATCAGTCATACAGAAACAAACATTTTTGTGCACTAAAGTCCAAGTCTCCTGAAGCAATTCAACAGCATTCAAACAGTGTGTTTCATCCGTCTGGTTAAAACTCTCTCTCCAACATGTTTCAATGTTTCCATTACTATGCATAATTTGTATATAAAGTGTTTTTTGTTAAAGATTACTGTATTTGAGGACAACTGTAGTTCATTATTATTATTATATAGAACAATCTTGAATTTAAGATTGACACTGACAGTCTTGTGACACACAGCAATTTGAAGTAAAAATGTTTAATTAAGATTTTAACATATGCAGTTAAGTCTACTCTCACATTCACTTCTACATTTCAGATTTTGATTTGTTTAGATTTAAGATTTTCACTGGAATTACAGTTAAGTTTCATGTGCATATGAAATATTTTAGTCAATTTTTTCAATTTTTTTTATTTCTAATGAAGCAATGCGTGTTAAAAAAAGTACAGGATTGCTATCTGCATCAGCAGCATCAGCAGAATCTTCAACTTAAAAGGATCAACATAGAATTTCAATGCACATTTCTTGTGCTGATAAATTTCTTACTGTAGGTGGAGATGTCGATTTCCTCAGGCAACTCAGCGACGTTGACTTCAAAACGGTCCTGCACATCATTCAGGATCTTTGCATCCGTCTCATCTGATACAAAGGTGATGGCCAATCCTTTTGTGCCAAACCTACCAGCACGAGCAACCTGAAAGAAAGGAAGATAACGGAGTTTAACAATCTTAAGTTGTGCATTTTCCCGACCCTAGCCCTAGTTTGAATCTGCTGCTAAAATTTTGTGTGTTTGGTGTAATGAAATGTGTTTATGCGGTTTAAAGTTCAAAAAACAAATTAAACAAATTATACTGTACATTATTGTTTCTCCTCTATGCCCCGCCTTTTTGAAACGCGTCGATTTTTACAAAGCTCATCGGTCTG
>NW_015663526.1:10342-14131 GCF_001515625.1 Sinocyclocheilus rhinocerous
AACACTAATTTTCTAAATACTGTGGGGCCTTTCGTACCGTGGGAACCTTTTCATAGTACCAGAACTAATTGTGGAACTACCCACTTTTTGGCGTTTTCGCACCGCTGGAACTGGGTGCGATTTTAGTACCGGACTGCCTTTTTCGAGAACCAAATTAGCTCCTACTCCGGAGCAGGGTCTAACCAGCACAACTGGTACTAATCGTGACGTAAGTAGACATTGATTGGCCAAACGCGTATGAAAACGCCCTCACCCGCCATGATTTAAAACGCCGTGTAAACATACTGTAAGCATTGTGTCAACTTATTTCGCAAGTATGGAGAACAGCGATAGATGGACGGACGCTGAAGTGCAGGCACTTGTAGCAAATGTAGCACTGCCAGTTGTCGTTGGAGATTCTTAGTCCTCCTTTCCATTCTTTCAATCGCTTTACGTATACGTCGACTTTCCATGTCCATTATTGTGAAACCCGCGAGACACAACAAAAACACAGCTCCGATCACCGCGTCTTCCATCCTCCTGTTGTTAATGTTGTTGTTCTTTGTTTCTTTTGTTGAAGGCCGCGCACAAATGAAGTCGCTGTCGACCGGCTTATGTCACTTAGTACACACTCTCGGTGCGAATGCAACCCTTTAAATGGTACTGGGAAATAGTTCGCGCAAAATCGTCCCAGTACTTTAGTACTGTACATTTAGTTCTGGAACTAAAGCGGTGCGAAAGGCCCTATTGAAAACTCTTGATGACAGAAGAGAGAAATTCACCAACACTAAACTATTATTATATTCCCAAATGTTATTCAAAGACATCCAGTTTTAAAAAGGATGAGAGTCAGACTGGGTAAACCAAACTTTGATCTCTCATCACACCCCCTCCAACACCCAATCAGAGGAAATGCTTTCAAAGCCAAACCTCTCATTACTCAACCTCAGAACACCGACCAGTCCCTGTCCTCTCTCCATCATGAGTTTTCTTGTCTGATGGATGAGGCATTAGTTTCTAAGTGCTGACAGATATTCGCTCAGATCTGGTGAGTGGCAGGTTGTCGGATCAGGCCGTCCCACAGCTAGTGCTCCCCACCCCTCTCAAGGCTGCAGGCTGAGCGTCTCTCAGCTGGGCTGTGCCTGACACTACCAGCCTCCTAAAGCTCAAAGACCTGTACTGTACCACCACAATCACTATAATATCACTGATCCTGCCCGTATCTCAGCTTCCATCACAGGAAAAAAAAAAGCAAGCGTGGCTGTGGAAGAATGTTGGATGTATTCCATGATACTTGGCCTGTCTGACCTGTCCGGTTCAGAAGAACTAGATAATAACAGCTCACCAGAGGAGTCTCCTACACTTTATTCTGATAGTATCCTCCTAAACATTCCTTCTACCCACTACAGACTCAAAGATTCAGGCCTGGACAGTGTCGACTATAATTATGACAATTTAGGAAAGTTTGTTTTCAAAGTAGCAAGTTTTAGAGGACCAGCATAACATGTAATGAGTCACATTGTGTACAACGGCAAATGACTCATGTCTTCAGCACAGCAGAGCCATACATCCAGAGTAATTAATCACAATCAGTGAACCATAAACTAGGACATTCACTCACTGCATTCATTGTATTATTGATCTAGATAAAATTGACCAAATCTTTCTCAACATTTTATGAAATGCTCTAAGAGTTTGGAGAAGTATCAGCAAGGATGTAAAGTGTTTAATTTTATAAAGCTGAAGACGCTGGTGTTAATGTAAAATGTCAATGTTTCTCACAAAAGTTTGGACACACTATTATACAGACAAGTACAAATTGCACCTATATATGAATTTCTTTAAAAACTTGTTTTAATAGATTATTTGGACTGAATACTTAAGAATCATAGATGCAGCTCACGAAGCCAATTGAGAGACTCACTGTAATCTACACTTAGTACACACTCTCGGTGCGAATGCAACCCTTTAAATGGTACTGGGAAATAGTTCGCGCAAAATCGTCCCAGTACTTTAGTACTGTACATTTAGTTCTGGAACTAAAGCGGTGCGAAAGGCCCTAATACCACGACTGAGGTGAGACCCTTGAACAAGGCACCGATCCCCCGACTGCTCCCCAGGCGCCGCAGCAGCGTGTGTTCCGGGTGTGTGTTCACTAGGGGTGGGAATCTTTAGTCACCTCACGATCCGATTCCGATTCAAGAACGATTCTTGATCTACTTTCCCCCCCCCTTATTAATTATTTAGTTTACCGACTTGAGAATCTTAAAATCCTTACATTTATATAAACTTAAGTAATTAAGTACTTTTTAAAATAATTACAAATAGAAAAAAATTATTAAAACAGTTGTATGTTAAGAATTTTAAAATAATAATTAATAACTTCAAAACATACAAGCAAGTAGCAAATAATAAAGAGGAGCATAGAAACATATTACAAACAAAGAGTGCTTTCAGTATTTAAGATTATCTGAACGTTTTCCATTCAAGAACTGCAGTGATTTTTCTTAATCTTTACTGCTGTTTTTTTACTATGACATCATAGAGAGCGGGAGGTCTATTTAAGCTGCATTCACGCATGGTTCTCTTTTGAAATCCAAGAAGTAATGTGGTTTGTCCTGTCCCATTTAATCCCTTAAAGGGTTAGTTCACCCAAAAATGAAAATTCTGTCATTAATTACTCACCCTCATGCCGTTCCAAACCCGTAAGACCTCTGTTCATCTACGGAACACAAATTAAGATATTTTTGATGCATTCTGACAGCTCTCTGACCCTCCCATAGACAGCAAGGGTACTACCACGATCAACGTCCAGAAACGTAGTAAGGAGATCGGTAAAATAATCCATGTGAGAAAATGTATCCGTGTGGTGTGGCTGACACAGAACAACATACACCGTTTGCGTTAAGTGGATATTCTCCAAAATGGCGCTAGGGTGTTCCGAAGATGAACGGAGGTCTTTCGGGTTTGGAACGACATGAGGGTGAGTAATTAATGACAGAATTTTAATTTTTGGGTGAACTATCCCTTTAAGACATAACTGGCTGTGTTTACATTAATTTTGCGTCATAAAACCATTTTGAGACGCAAGTGCATTAAACCACTTACACGGAGTCGCGCACAGCCACATGCGCGAGCAGTCTTCACAAACAAAGCGCGCGTCAGCATTTGAAATTGAAAGCAGCCTTCTGTTAGTGAGGTTCATATTTTAAATATATAAGTCCACTGCATTCCAAACCACATAAATGATGACTTCGTAGAGCATTTGTAAGGAAAATACAGACGGGCGAGACCGCACACTTCAAGTGTAACATCAAACAAAGCGCACGTCTCTCACAGCGCATCCGGTGCAATGAAGCCTGCGAATGTCCTTGTAATTAGCTTCAACCTTTCCGAACTTTATGAAAGATTATAGGGCTGCCACTGACGACTATTTTTATTTTGATTAATCTATCGACCAATTTATCGATTAATCTAAATGATTAATTTTCCACACAAAAAAAAAAATCACCAATTTTACTTAAGAATATTTTATTAAATTATTTTATTAAACCAAATGAAATTCAAATTTCTATGAAATCCTTTTTTTAAAGCAAAAGTAAAGTGTAACATAAAATGCAAGCAGCAAGTGTCCATCTCATAGTCCAAATCACTGAAATCAAAGTTCAGTATTATAGTGCAAGAATGACAACATATCCACATGTTCTAGTCTACTAATAATAGTTTTTAAAGGAGTATTTACCAGAAATGTTATTTAACAGAATTTATTTAGGAGAAAAATTTAAATGTGCAGTATTTCTGAAAAAAAAA
>NW_015663526.1:14658-14923 GCF_001515625.1 Sinocyclocheilus rhinocerous
GCGCGCGTCAGCATTTGAAATTGAAAGCAGCCTTCTGTTAGTGAAGTTTTCCTAATTTTAATTTGGAAAAATGGAATCCAGAAAATAATGGAAAACAGAACTTGGTAAAGATAAAACTGTAAAACTCTAATTAATTAGACAGGCTTTTTGATTAATAACATTTAATTTAACCATTAAAACAGAGTATAGAAAAATTTAAATGGAAAAAAATTAATTTGGAAATAAAACGGATTTCATAGGGCCCTATAATTATAATTAATTTTTT
>NW_015663526.1:15229-24372 GCF_001515625.1 Sinocyclocheilus rhinocerous
CAAGAAATGAGATGGTTTTATTGAACAAAACTTAAAATACATAATGTATTATAAACAATAGAGCTAATGTACATTACGCATTACAACAAAGGCCTGCAGAGGGCGCCAATGGCCTGATGATTATGTTTACACATTGCTGTGTGATCTAATACTTGTTTAATAATGACCAAGCACCATTTAATTTAAATGTCCACTTAATCTTTAATATTGACAGCCCTAAAAGATTAATTTACGGAAGGTTCGAGTGGTGTATGTGTGTGAGTAATTGGAAGCAAGCAGAATACAGGTGCTTCTAAAGCAAACTCAGCCTCATTGCGCATCTGGTTAAAAACTAAGCTCAGAATCGATTCTGAAATTCTCCGAATTGATCCAGAATCGTTGGAGAGAGAGAATCACGATGCATCGATTTTTTTCTCCCACCCCTAGTGTTCATGGTGTGTGTGTGTTCACTTCTCACTGCTGTGTGTGTGCATTTGGATGGGTTGAAAAAATTCTGAGTATGGGACACCATACTTGGCTACACATCACCTCACTTTTTTGAATATGGTAGCTATTTATACTCACAAAGCCATTTTAAATTTATACACTGCTCGTATAATAGATGTACTAATACTAGATAAGTTTTTACACAACAGTTTACTCTAAAAAGCTGTAAAAATTTCACAGTAATCCTCACCCTCAGAAGGATGCTCAAAGCCACAGTCGACGATCGCGCGGAGCAGCTCTGGTTTCAAGAGGAAATCACGGAAGCCGGAGCTGTGAATGGAGACATAGGAGCCTTTCACCTCCTTCTTGACGGCTGGGACTGCACTGTCCACGGCGGTCTGTGGCTCCTCGTCTTCCTCGTAGTCCAACAGCTCATTATCAACATCGTTTTCGGCCATGGTAACTTTTGATGACACAGGGGAACGTAAAGATGTAAATGACAGAGTTATGCAAAATATTTAAACATGATCTGCTACAATATAGGCGACTAATATATATATATATATATATATGTGTGTGTGTGTGTGCGTGTGTGTATGCGTACGAGTAGATAGATAGATAGATAGATAGAACAAAAAGTCCAAAATACTGCTCAGTGTTAAACTAATAAACAGCCTAAACTAATGAATGGAAATTAAGCAGCATTATCCAAACTCCTCGAAATTATCCTTAAATCATCACTTATATTGCTCTCTTTAAAAGTATTCTTTGTTCGTAAATCGTACCTACATGGTGAAAATGGTTAAAGGGCAAAAACCTTAAACTCCATAATACAAGTTGATATACATGTAAAACCAGCTCCGATTCAGCCAATTGGCTACCGCTCAGCGTGCAGACAATGGATCCGATCTTCTGATCTAAACGAGCGGTCCAAAGCACATTTTTTCAAAAGTATCTAGAATATCTACGACTATGGGGTCTTGAAATACATGTGGTGCTTGACATACGAGGCTGTTTGCACGCAAATCCGGTTCGTTTTCGCATTTAGGCTATGAGTCTTTCAGGCTGTAACGTTACGGCTAGAGAAACGCGGGGAGTCTACAGCTGTCCGTTTTAAATACTTAGATTTGTTACTAAAATGGCCTCTAAAATATATTAAATCCGGAAGTGAGTACCATTAACTACCCTGTATTGAACAAATAAGAGTTATTAAAGGTGTAAACAAAACAAATTACCTTTCGATGTTGGTAACTGAACGTCGGCACTCGCGTATCGTGTGGTTAGGCCTTAAGTTTATAGCGATCCTCGGAAATAAAAATCGAGCTCTCCTATTGGTTGTATTCAACGTCAATAATGGGGGAAAAGCAGCGCATGCTTGCGATTGGGTAACATAAAATCGCGTCGATGTTGTGGGCGGGTTCAAACGACTGTCGCAAGCCTTGTACTTTAAAAAGTGTCCACACGATGTCAGTATATGCATTCTGATTTTAGGCTTACAATGAAAAATATTTTTTGTTTGTTTGTTTCCTTACATTCTTCTTTAACACAAACTAATAATAATAAAACTTAGTATTAGAATTAGTAAAAATCAGTATTAACACAAACAACACAGAAAACAAACAGGCTGACGTAATAGAATATATATGTATTTATATAATTTTATATAGAAAATAGGCTTTTTACAAAGTAATAATAAATTACCAAAATTAATTATCTGGTGGTGCCTCATCTACATTGTAGAAATTCATGTACAGTTTTCCTTTTTTTTTCAAATTTGTGAAGCTGATAATATAATTTTTAATGATAAATGCAAAATGCTGATTTCAGAACAGTATACACCACTATAGGTAGAATAGAACTGTGTAAACTAGATCTATTCACTTAACAAGCTGAAGAGAGCAGGTCATTAATAACCTTAAAATATAAAATGTACTAACTGTCATGAAGCAAAAAAAAAAAATTTTTAAAAAGGCTTGTACCCTTGTAGATTGTTGTTTTTTGGCCGCTCTGTATATTATTTATACAAACCTGTATGACTTTCTGTCTTCTGTGGAACATGAAAGAAAATATATATTGAAGAATATTGGTAACCAAACAGCTTCAGGTCCTTATTGGCTTCAGTTATATAGACAAAAAATATAATGGATGTCAAAGGAACCCCAAACCATTTGATTTCCAACATTCTTCAAAATATCATTTTTTATGTTGACGACATGAGGGTGAGTAACAGATGACAGCATTTTTATTTTTGGATGGACTATCCCTTTAACACTTTCACGTGTCCCTTGTTATTGGAATGTGATGTCATACTCCAATCCAGACATTAACAAGGTCACTAAATCAGTGTGAGCAAAATTTCTTAACCACTGTAACATCAGCCAGGTCTGATGAGGTAATAGTGGCCTCATCATCATTGGGCCTAATATGCCGAAAAGGGCTCTATGTTTTTGCATCACTGGATATTACTGTCAGTCATTTAACATTTCTATCCTAAAACATTTGTCACATTAAATGTTTGAATATTTACATCTTACCTCACATTCACTTTTAGAAATGAAGCCTTCCTTTTTCCTCATGCTTGGCTTCTGTAAACAGTAAAGCCCGCCTTCTTTGATTTGATTGGCCATCTCAAGCATTTTGACATTGACGAGCACAGTTAAGAGTATTTGTGGAGACAATCTGGCCATATCTAATTATGTCTATGGTAGTCACAGCCCTGTTCTTCGTACACAATATGTGCTAATCCAGGTGACAGGTTGTATGAGCTCTAAAGACATCTGAGAAGATTGTGAGTTGCCTGAGGTTCCAGCTAAACAATTACTATACTGTTTAAGAGTCAGGCTATTGTGGAGATGGTACAGTCAAGAAAAAACAAGAGATTGTCTGAAAATGCATATAAATCTCTCCAGGTTCAAGTATTGGCTGGTTAGCATGGTTCGGTTAGCCCATGTTGGTAGTTGTCTTTCTTTACTGCACCATTCTGTGGTAAAATAAAAAGTGCTTTTCTGTTTTGGCGGCCATTGAAAATCTGTGTATTCTGAGGAAATAGATAGTAATATATACATTACAAGTATTTGTATATCTTTGTATTTTTCCCTTTCTGTTGGTGTCTTGCGGCTCCAGAATAATTAGTCCAATGGCATTTACAGCTTGGGTGATTGCTGCACAATTTTCCAGAATTTGGTGGCCATGAGCAAAGAGGGCAGATTTCCAGTTGCATACTTCCACGGGGTTCTGCGCCATTTAGGAAATGTGGAAATATTAAGAGATTTCTCCACGTAACTTAAAACTGTTTGGATCTCTCACTTTGCAATTATGTAAATAAATAGTGGACAATTTTTTTTGTTCTAACGGCTGCACTTTAGCCTTTTTTTTTTTTTTTTTACGTGACATCAAAAAAAAATAAACATGATTTACGGGTGTGGTAGATTGGTCATGTGAACTGTGAATGCTAAACCGATAGGGTTGCTGTTGTGTTTTCATCAGGACAAACAAGCCCTTATGTAGTTCACATTCCCAAGAGAGCCAGAGAGAAAGGCATTATCCGCCATCTGCAACCTCTTGCTGTATCTCTATTTTCCTTTCTGTATCTGTGTTTAAGTGTTCTGGCATTGTCACACTTTCTCTTGGTTTATAGCTGCTGGCTGACACCACGTCATCATTTCAAACAGCACACGAATGTGAAGGCTGGGCTAAGTCTGCATGTGTTTTGAACATTTTGTGTGTCCGACAGAGAGATGATGACTTTGCTTCAGAGCAGCTGTGGCTCCTCAGCCGTGACAATCATAACCGGCCTGTACTTACATTTTCCTGTTTCCATCTCTGCTTGGCTGCTGCCGTTTGTTGGGTTTTACTTAGTCATACTAATTTAAATTCACTGCAGCTGCTCTTAGTTCACAGAAGATGTCTTATTCTTTTTCTGCCCTCTAAATTGTTTATTATCTTTATTTTATTTTCTGTGTTATAGCGTAATGTTGTTTTTTTCTGTTATGACTGTGGTTGTCTTCATTGTTGTGGAAGATTTTATTTAGCATGTTTTATCCCCCCAAACCAGATCGGCACAAACCCTGCCCACTGCAGTTCTAAATTTCATTGGTCATTTCAACCACTGTGCTGATTGCCTACATAACGCTGAAAACAAATACAAACCCTTAACCATAACCTTAAAGGGATAGTTCACCCAAAAATGAAAATTCTGTCATCATTTACTTATACTCCACTTGACGGTAGCCATTGACTTTCATAGTATGGAAAAAGATACTATGGAAGTCCATGGCTACCGTTGACTGTGTGATCACCAACATTTTTCAACATATCTTCTTTTGTGCTCAACAGAAAAAAGAAATTCATATAGATTTGGAACAACTTGAGTGTGAGTAAATGATGACAGAATTTAAATTTTTGGGTGAACTATCTATTTAACCTTAGTATAGCATTGGTAACACATCCTGATAGATAGCATTACTGTTTGTCGTGATCAAATCCATCCATGATTTTTCTGATCTCTGTGCTGAATCTATAAAGTCTGAAGTTTTGACAGGTGACTGTGTGTTGATTTGACCAGCTAAATAGGTTGTGTGTTGGGGTTTGCGCTTAACTGGTATGAGAAGAATCATCATTCTTTTATTTTATTTACATTTACATTTATTCATTTAGCATACATTTCTTTCCAAGACAACGTACGAATGAGGAACTTTTTATTGTATTCTATTTAGGCATGGGCCGATAACCGGTTTCAAGGTATACCGCGATTTGAAAATGTCACGGTTTCAAAACCACTAATATTTTCCGTTATACCGTTCCTGCGGTATGCACTGTTTTTCATGTCTCCTCAAAGACTGAAAGTGTAGGAATCCCTCAGGTTGAGTGTAGTGTAGAGTATCCCGACCCTCCTCCTCCTGTTGGTGCGAGCGAGCGGTCAGTCACGTGTGTGTATAGATGGCCGAACTTAAAGGAGCTTCCTCTGGAACTTACGCGATCGGCAACCGGACGTTTTTTGTCTTATTACAAGCAACTCGTCTCTGTTCTGGTTCAATGCAGTCGTTTTCCAAAATGTCCTTTATGTGAAAATATGTAGTCTGTAAACGCCCGTTAACACAGGCCAGAGACGCAAAGAGAAAAATACTGTAGCAGGCAGATCACTCACTGTTCATGATGCACGGACTATTGGAAGAAAATCCTCAATATTGATTTTGGGGGTTTATATGAATGTGTTTCTGAGGGGAACTGACTGTCTTCAGAAAAGTTTACGTGGTATTTTCTTTTCATCTGGTCTCTGTATAGTTCATATTAAAGCAGTGTTTCAGCGCAGCTCTGCTTTGTTTAAACTTAAAACTGTTTGGATCTCTCACTTTGCAATTATGTAAATAAATAGTGGACAATTTTTTTTGTTCTAACGGCTGCACTTTAGCCTTTTTTTTTTTTTTTTTTTGACGTGACATCAAAATAAACATGATTTACGGGTGTGGTAGATTGGTCATGTGAACTGTGAATGCTAAACCGATAGGGTTGCTGTTGTGTTTTCATCAGGACAAACAAGCCCTTATGTAGTTCACATTCCCAAGAGAGCCAGAGAGAAAGGCATTATCCGCCATCTGCAACCTCTTGCTGTATCTCTATTTTCCTTTCTGTATCTGTGTTTAAGTGTTCTGGCATTGTCACACTTTCTCTTGGTTTATAGCTGCTGGCTGACACCACGTCATCATTTCAAACAGCACACGAATGTGAAGGCTGGGCTAAGTCTGCATGTGTTTTGAACATTTTGTGTGTCCGACAGAGAGATGATGACTTTGCTTCAGAGCAGCTGTGGCTCCTCAGCCGTGACAATCATAACCGGCCTGTACTTACATTTTCCTGTTTCCATCTCTGCTTGGCTGCTGCCGTTTGTTGGGTTTTACTTAGTCATACTAATTTAAATTCACTGCAGCTGCTCTTAGTTCACAGAAGATGTCTTATTCTTTTCTGCCCTCTAAATTGTTTATTATCTTTATTTTATTTTCTGTGTTATAGCGTAATGTTGTTTTTTTCTGTTATGACTGTAGTTGTCTTCATTGTTGTGGAAGATTTTATTTAGCATGTTTTATCCCCCCAAACCAGATCGGCACAAACCCTGCCCACTGCAGTTCTAAATTTCATTGGTCATTTCAACCACTGTGCTGATTGCCTACATAACGCTGAAAACAAATACAAACCCTTAACCATAACCTTAAAGGGATAGTTCACCCAAAAATGAAAATTCTGTCATCATTTACTTATACTCCACTTGACGGTAGCCATTGACTTTCATAGTATGGAAAAAGATACTATGGAAGTCCATGGCTACCGTTGACTGTGTGATCACCAACATTTTTCAACATATCTTCTTTTGTGCTCAACAGAAAAAAGAAATTCATATAGATTTGGAACAACTTGAGTGTGAGTAAATGATGACAGAATTAAAATTTTTGGGTGAACTATCTATTTAACCTTAGTATAGCATTGGTAACACATCCTGATAGATAGCATTACTGTTTGTCGTGATCAAATCCATCCATGATTTTTCTGATCTCTGTGCTGAATCTATAAAGTCTGAAGTTTTGACAGGTGACTGTGTGTTGATTTGACCAGCTAAATAGGTTGTGTGTTGGGGTTTGCGCTTAACTGGTATGAGAAGAATCATCATTCTTTTATTTTATTTACATTTACATTTATTCATTTAGCATACATTTCTTTCCAAGACAACGTACGAATGAGGAACTTTTTATTGTATTCTATTTAGGCATGGGCCGATAACCGGTTTCAAGGTATACCGCGATTTGAAAATGTCACGGTTTCAAAACCACTAATATTTTCCGTTATACCGTTCCTGCGGTATGCACTGTTTTTCATGTCTCCTCAAAGACTGAAAGTGTAGGAATCCCTCAGGTTGAGTGTAGTGTAGAGTATCCCGACCCTCCTCCTCCTGTTGGTGCGAGCGAGCGGTCAGTCACGTGTGTGTATAGATGGCCGAACTTAAAGGAGCTTCCTCTGGAACTTACGCGATCGGCAACCGGACGTTTTTTGTCTTATTACAAGCAACTCGTCTCTGTTCTGGTTCAATGCAGTCGTTTTCCAAAATGTCCTTTATGTGAAAATATGTAGTCTGTAAACGCCCGTTAACACAGGCCAGAGACGCAAAGAGAAAAATACTGTAGCAGGCAGATCACTCACTGTTCATGATGCACGAACTATTGGAAGAAAATCCTCAATATTGATTTGGGGGTTTATATGAATGTGTTTCTGAGGGGAACTGAATGTTTTCAGAAAAGTTTACGTGGTATTTTCTTTTCATCTGGTCTCTGTATAGTTCATATTAAAGCAGTGTTTCAGCGCAGCTCTGCTTTGTTTATTTCAGCGCAGTGCTGCTTTGTTTACAGCGGTAACCAAGGAAAAGCCGTGTCTGGTGTTCCATGAGCGCCTCCTGCTGTCAGAGTGAATATGCGTCTCATTCAGAGCTTCTGCTGTTTGCTTCGTTCAGGCATGTAGTATAATTTCACAAAGCTAGTCAGAACTTTCAGTTTTTGCTTCAAATTAGAGATCTGCACGGGACTGTTTTTTTAGTCCCGCTCCCGCAAGGTTCTATTCCGCACCCACCCGCTCCCGCTATATATTCACTCTTTGTTCACCACGCTGTCCGCTTAGAATAAGTTTCTTCCCGACCGGACCGTTCCTGCTAAATTTAGATCTCGTTTCCAGAATCTCACATTTAAATTTCCGCTACTGAAAGAAAGAGAGATAGGCTGACAAATAAAAGTGTAACCATAAATGCATATAATTAATGTCTACTGTTTCACAGTCAACACATGGCTTTTTGGCTAGATTTAAAACAAGGAAAAGTGCACTTTTAGATAAACAAGGCAATAATAGATGGCACTCGTGGTGGTAGTTAAACAAAGTTATATTTATTGAGTTTAAACGTGAATATGTCTATGAAAGATTGTATTACTGTACTGTGATAAAAGAGAATCACAATGCTGAAAAAGCATATTGTGTGATGTTTGAGTCATACAGAACAAGTGGTCCACGCCTGTGATGCATGACGCGGTTTGTTCTAAGATGTCTTTGTTTAGAGCTGCGTGTGTTTGTGTATTTAGGTGTGTTTTTGTGTGTGTGTGTGTGTGTGTGTCTGCCTGTGTTACTGATCATCTTAACTACAGAATATTTTAATTTCCACTTTTTACACATTTTATTCCATTAGCAATGTATCACAAGTATGTTTTGACAAGTATGTTAAAGAAAAAAAAAATTGTGAGCTCACATTTGACATCACATATTATTCTACATACCTCTCATGTTGGCTGCCATGTTGAGATCACATGACCTGCCGAATATGACAAATATATTTCTCCTTTGGCATTGGTAGCAGAAAACTGTTGTTGTTGTTGTCATTTTATGCTGCATCCACACCAATATATGTCTGTATACAGTAAAGTCTTTCCATAGTATATTTATAGCAGTTCCTTCAATTACATCAGATCTAAAATGTTGTGACACTTGCAGTAAACACTGACAATACATGTTCATTGAAGCACTTATGCTCTCCAAGGCTGCATTGACCAGAAATACAGTAATATTGTAAAATATTATTACAGTTTAATTTAAGTCTTGCCTATTTTAATATATTTTAAAATCGAATTTATTCTTGTGATGAAAGTTGAATTTTAAGCATCATTACTCCAGTCTTCAGTGTCACATGATCC
>NW_015663527.1:0-1021 GCF_001515625.1 Sinocyclocheilus rhinocerous
CTCGTCTTGAACAGGAGTGCTTCACAAAAATGAACCGAAACTCAGTGAATGCATGCCTCACACAGACATGATAAATATATCTATAGAAAGCTTTAAATTACTACTTAACGAAATAAAACAAATCAAAAACAAAAACTCTTTCATTATAATCATAATCATAATCCGTAAAATGGAAACTTATCTCTAAAGGCGCGTCTAATTAATAGATGGCGAGTAGCCTAAGGACCGGCAACTTCATCCTTGCGACACCGACTCAGAAAACACCAGTTTATTAGAACTTATCTCTAAAGGCGCGTCTAATGAGGAGATGGCGAGTAGCCTAAGGACCGGCAACTTCATCCTTGCGACACCGACTCAGAAAACACTAGTTTATTAGTAAATAATTAAAATATCTCCTTACTATTTCTCCCTGACATTCATGGTAATTACTTTTGCCGGTGCTTTGCGGCAAGCTTAATCCTATTGCGTGCATTTGAACGCCGAACTGTTCAGCTGCGCTGACTGCACGCACCAGACATGCTGCTGCTGCTGCGGGACACTAAACACCGTAGAGCCGCTCTTGACAGTCGTGGCAGCACGGTGTCGTGTTGTTTCCACTAGTGCGGCATTTTTTTTTCATCACTAATTGATGTATGTCTAAAATATAAAAAATAAGGAGAAGCCTAAAACAGGCCCGAGGCCCGACCCGCGTCTGACGTGAAAATTGGCCCGAATCCCGGCCCGAGGGGCGTAAAAAAGTCGGGGCCCGTCGGACCCGGGCTGAAATGCAGGGCTCTACTCTGGAAGAGGTTTGGATAAGTGATAGTTACGTTCTCTGTGGTTGAGTGAGCAGTCCTGTGACAGTGACTTCATCCACTGGTTATCGAGCCAACAGGAAACATCTATGTAGTACAGTATTGTTTCTGTTGCAATAGCCCTACTGTGCTGTAACATGGTGTGGTATATGGGCAACTCATAAAGCTGCCTTCTCATTCAGTGATCTTCTAACCGCTATGTTATGCTCACGTGTTCTGATAATAAT
>NW_015663528.1:0-113 GCF_001515625.1 Sinocyclocheilus rhinocerous
GGAACTCCCGCGTACCCCCGCGCTGGACCCCCATCGAGGGTGGTGTGGGAGGATGAGTCACTGGGCCGGTTTCTGGCAGTGAAAGGTGCCGTCCATGACCCAGCGATCTCATC
>NW_015663528.1:419-535 GCF_001515625.1 Sinocyclocheilus rhinocerous
TCGGAAGAAACAGGTGGTACCCCCCGGGAGGGTCCAGCCTGCTCTTTTGAGAGCTCAGCTGGTTTCGCAGTGTTTGGGCATCCCCGGAGGGGAATTCCTCACCGTGACCGTAAGAC
>NW_015663529.1:0-3588 GCF_001515625.1 Sinocyclocheilus rhinocerous
TTGGTCAGGTTGGACACTTCGTGCTTTTCGTAGTGTGCTGAACCAACGTCATTCATTTTGCAAATATAAGCAATAGGTTAACCAGAATGTTTTCTCCCAAACTTTTACTCTTATACAATAAAAATATATTTTATACTAGATAGCCTAATTTAATTTTTTGTTAATGTTTTGTGTATTTTGTTTAAATATCAGATATTCAATATTAAGATTGGTTAAATACAGGAAATTGTCTAAGAAAAAACATGCAACACACGTTGTCCTTGTCAACACAGAATCTGACCAATGAGAATAAAGTGTCGTCATCAAGGCTTTCGCAGCCGATTTTGAGCAACTGCAGCTTCTGACCTAGACGGCTGATCTCATTTTGCTCTTGTGGTACTTTGATGGCACATGTGATCGTAAGGCGGCTGCAGCGCCAATCAAAGTCGGACAAATTTTCTAACCAGAATACATTGCTTTTGAAAGGCGGCAGTCGATCTTTGCGGCGCCGCAATAAGTTGAACAAGACTATTTTGTTTGAATAAAAGTCCAGTCGCCACCGGTGCGCTATGAATTCTGGGATAGGGTAGGCTGCGAAGGATCCAGCTGTTGCTCCAGCCGGTTTTCCCGCAGAATTGGGCTTTAATGCCCCATTAAATTATGTTTTTCATGTCCGCGGGTTGAAGCAACCCTAAAAAAATGATATTTAGCCCCTGAAATGCGAATTTTAAACCCTGGAACACATTTACTGGGGGACCCCCCCTCGAAACACGATTGGGCTAGTTTTGAGTAGCAATTGGGCGGGTTTTGTTGTGAAAACCTGGCAACCCTGTTCTTCGTCATGCCGCAATTGGCCTTCTTGAGTAGCAATTGGGTGGGTTTTGTTGTGAAAACCTGGCAACCCTGGTCTTCGTCGTGCCGCAATTGGCCTTCAAATGGGTCCTTTGAAGGATGTAGCCTACAAATTGGGATGCAGCTTTTGAGTGAGAGGACAGACACGTTTTAAGTGCGTGCGCACTCTCTGGGCGAGAGCAGCATATTACTCCTTGGGTTCAAAACAAACGTGATTAGCAACTATTCAACTAACTTGTTCTTATTAGCGATGTTAATATTGTGTCCTGTTTTCAAATATATGAATTTCAGATATTAATCTAGTTCTCACTTACTTTTCTTAACTTTAGAACTGCAAATGACATGCATCTCTGCTCCAGCGGCCATTTCATTTCTATCCGTGATGAAAAAAACAGCTTAAACCAGCCTATGCTGGTTGGCTGGTTTTAGCTGGAAATAGCTTGTCTCCCAGCCTGGACAGGCTGGTTTTAGCTGGTTGGTCTCCCAGGCCAGGCTGGGAGACCAGCTGACCAACCAGCTAAAACTGGTGAAAGCTGGTGTCTATGGCTGCGTTTACACTTGGCATTAACATGCGATCACCATGATCCGATCAAGCAGATCGGATCATCAGTCAATCAGAACACGGGGCGTTTACACTTGGCATCATCAACTGACTTTTCTACCTGGATAACCGATCGGATCTGTCTTTCCCGCGCAATATTTAAATAAGTCTGCAGAGAACTGCCCGGTGCAAAGTCAACCTGAAATGGTGGGTTTTCTTTTGAAAAGCATTTTCAGTCGCAGGACATTTTACAAATCAGAGATAAGTGTAGGAGTCTCCCTAGCGCTCCACACGATTGTTCTCCGTTTTTCGGACAGTTCGGGAGAGAGCGGGCGGCGTTTTGCGTGATGTCGACCTGCGAATGCAGAAACGATGGCTGGATTGCGTTTACATTACACTGATATTCGATCACAATGCGTCCTCGACTACCTCTGGACCAGGACACGCTGATCGGATAACATTCCGATCAGAAGTGCGTTTACACTTGTCTTTTCAATGTGTATGTGGACAACATCCGGATACAGGTCACATGTTAATGCCAAGTGTAAACACAGCCTATTTTACCTAATTACAAATTAATAAGATTGTTCCACTTACTGACAAGGTTAAATTCAAGGGTAGTTTAGTATCATAGTCAAGCAGGTTAGTGATATAATATATCTGAGAGGAGTCTAAAACAAAATTATAAAACTGGTTTCACAAATAAATTATAGCATACAATATAGCATAAATTTGTAGCATGCCCTGACTCAAATCAGATTAAATTATTTTGAAGAAATACATTCACCATAGTTGTATGACCAAATATAATCAGGTGTTTTATTTTTAACAAGTGTTTGGGTTTTGAATAGACTTTGTACACAAAATACAAATGAAACAAACACAGTATTTATATAATAAATAACAATTTTAGTGTCATCAGTAATTAAAAAAATACTAGAAATTTTTTTACAATATCTTTGACAAGAAATGCATAAAGCATAATCTGATACACAAGTTTATATTCATTTAATTCCCATTCAGACAAGGTACACATACATAAATATAACTTCTGGAATGTTTGAGTAATTGAGAACTGATTGATGACGTTTAGTATGTACAGATTATCATTTTCTTTGTTTTCTTTAACACTTTGTACTATTTTACATATACTTCAGTTATTTCCAAGGATGGAATTATTTTAAAACTATAAACACAAGCACCAAAGCTACAAAATCAATAGTGTGATGTTGAAGTTTGTAAAATAATTAAACGCTACTTGTTATAGAGAATGTAAACTCACATTTGTTTTTAATTAACATCTTTTCTCTGTTCTGACAATTTTACAGTTAAGGCAAGACATGCTGTTGTCGACTCCTGGCAAATTTCCAGGCTTAAGTAATCACAAGTCAACTGCCTCCATTGTTCAAAACTAGGTTTCCCACTTACTGTTAAATACAATTCTCAAAAGCATGGCTGACAGTAGCAAAGATCTGAAAGTGTAGGTTGTGTGTGTTGGAGTGGGGGTTGGGGGTGAGTGAGGGGAGAGAACAGACTGACAGTCACACAGAAACACAGCATCACTACATGAAAAGAGCTGCACTGTGACACACCTACATCTACAAGTCCCCCACCCTAGACTGCTACACACACACCCACTCTTCCTCATTGACACCCCCTCACCCAAACCTCCCACAGCCATACACCCACAACCCACATCCCACAAACCCACTCTTGCCACCACACTTTCCTCACCCAACCCACACCCATACACCCTCCTATACCCTCTACACCCATCCACACCCCTACACACCCCTCACATCAACTACCTCTCACCCAAACCACTTCTCCCACATCGATATACCCACCTGTACCCTGCACTTACTCCCACACCCACCAACAATGTGAAACCCACCCATAACTCATACACTAACACCCACCCAGACACCCCTACACACACCCATACACTCAGTAACACCCCTACACCCACCGAGACATTCACTTGCACCCTCTACAGCCACCCAGACATTAACTAACACCTCTACTAACACCCCGTACACCCACCCAAAAACTCTCTAATACCCCCTACACTGACCCATACACTCACTAACTAACATCCCTACACCCTGTACACCCACTCAAAAACTCACTAATACTCCCTACACTGACCCAGACACTCACTAACATCCCTACTAACACCCTGCACACCCACTCAAAAACTCACTAATACCCCCTAC
>NW_015663530.1:0-237 GCF_001515625.1 Sinocyclocheilus rhinocerous
GGTAAATATGTATTATGCCAATTATCTACATAGCCAATTCAAAGACATCAAATCAATGCGATACATCAAATTCTCATAGACAAATCTAAGAGTAAGATGCATACCTGACCTTTTAGAAAAATACATAGTGTGAAGTGTGTGGACACACTTCATACTACGGGCTCTCTGGCTACAGAATCGCGCCGACCCCTTTGCTGCAACCCTTTAAATACAAAACCAAGATAAAACATCCCCCAA
>NW_015663530.1:256-985 GCF_001515625.1 Sinocyclocheilus rhinocerous
TTTGCTACAATCCTTTAAATACAAAACCAAGATCAAATACCCCCAAATGCATGTATAAACAATTGGAATTTGCATTAACCCAGGTCCCAGACCTGGGTGGTTTGCACCTCAATGGGAACAGAAGGTAATTTACATGGAAGACCCTGGGAGAGGGCACTCCCATTACAGTAAGCAAAATATCTCTTAACTCTTAGGATCTGTATTATCTTTTAGTCTACTTTTGTAAGATTAAGACCATTGTACCACTCGCCCTGAGACTATTCAAATGATACCACACATGACTGTAAATCTTATTTGCATTCATATAGAACATTATATTCTTGACCATTCTGAGTGAGCTGGGTGAAGAGAAGGATGGGTGAGGGGAAGGAAGGGGATGAGGAGGAACCAATGCATATGTGAGAGACGTTTTCCCGCATTTTCTCTCAGTGAGATGTGGAAACAGATGTCTGTATGTTAATGCACTGTGTGTGTATTGTCTGTCTCAGAAGATCAAAGTGTCTGAGGTTCTGTAATTCTTACAGTACCATGAGAGGATAACCCTGCAGATGACATCACAAAGGGTAGATCTATTCGTGACATAAAACGAGAAAGCAGATGGTACAACGGGCCAAAATTTCTCAGCCAAACCCCTGATAGATGGCCAGAGATGCAGCCACTAACAACCACTAACCATGACAATGAACTGAGAAAGTCAGCCTTTTGTGGTTTAACAGCCACCTCTCCGCT
>NW_015663530.1:1060-1658 GCF_001515625.1 Sinocyclocheilus rhinocerous
ACCCTCGCAGATCTGCTAAAAGCCTATATTCAGCATGACAGTACACCAACAGCAGATGACTACAAAGAGGCAGAGTTGGCAGCCCTACGCCAAGTTCAAACTGACTGCTTTGCAGAGGAACTACTGTGTTTAAGATCAAATAAACCCCTGCTGAAAAACAGCAGACTGCTTTGTCTAGCACCTGAATTTGACAGTCTCTCAGAACTCATACGGGTTGGTGGCCGCCTTCGTCAGTACAGTGAGCCAGAAGAAGATGCCATACATCCAATTGTCCTTGACCCACATCACCCCATTACCAGACTGATAATTAAAGATTATGATCACCGGCTGCATCACCCAGGGCCCGAAAGGGTGTTTGCTGAGCTTCGGAGAAAGTACTGGGTGCTACGCGGACGAGCAGCGGTCAAAAGTCACCAACGGCAATGCACAGAGTGTCAACGGTGGCGAGGACAACCACATCCTCCCAGAATGGCAGACGTCCCCCCCGCCAGGCTTAGAATCCATCAACCAGCCTTCTACTCAACAGGAGTAGACTGTTTTGTACCATACACTGTAAAGGTGGGACGCAGGCATGAAAAGAGATGGGGAATCATTTTTA
>NW_015663531.1:0-730 GCF_001515625.1 Sinocyclocheilus rhinocerous
TTTTAAATCTGCTGAATCCCCTCTTTTCTTAAAAATTAATTTCACAATTCCTACTCTCGTCAATTGACTTGCTTCCCCTTTATCATATATTGTCTTATATATTCCTTTTAAAACCGGTATTAATATGTTCTTAAAAGCTTTATAAAATTCGCTAGTCAATCCATCTGCTCCCGGTCTTTTCCCCTTATTCAACTGTGATATTGCTTCCTCTACTTCTTCATCTAAAATGTCCATATCACACATTTCTTTATCCTCCTTAGTTACTTTTGTTTTGACCCTACTTAATTAAAACTCCTTTTCTTCTTCTTGCGTCCCTTCCCATTTAAAAAGACGTTCATAAAACTCTTTTACACTTCCCAATATCTCTTTAATTCCCTTCACTCTACTTCCATCTTGTTTTAAAACCTCCTTTATTGTATCAGCCCTCTGTCTGTTTTCCTCTAAACTAAAGAAGAATTTTGTGCACCTTTCACCTTCTATTACATATTTTGCCCTACTCCTGATCATAGCGCCTCTACATTTTCCTTCATCAATCTCCTTTAATCTGTTCTCGTACACTAAAATCGTTTCTATTTCCCCTTTCTCTTTTTGTAATTATTCTTTCAAAACATTTCTAACAATTTGCTTTTCTTTCCTCCTAGTCATTTGTTTCAAACCACTATACCTTATTGAGTATTTTTTAATTTCATACTTTACATTATCCCACCATACCCTTTTATCTTCTTCATAC
>NW_015663532.1:0-428 GCF_001515625.1 Sinocyclocheilus rhinocerous
GAGTGAGTCACTGAGTTGTTCATTCAAGTGATTCGTTCAAACGGCTGATTCATCAGATATTTATGCATGGGCTAATGAAACTTTGACTCAACCGATTCGTTCAGAACACAGAATCATTCAGCAATGAATGGGCTGGTTCTGTGAGATGCGCTGTGGGTTCCCCCAAAATGTAAATGACCTAATATTATTGCACTTGCTTATTGAACTGTTTATTGAACTATTAAACCGTCGTAATGGTGAAAACGTTGTGTGATGTTGCCTAACTAACTGTATTTTAAATATAAACACTTTTCATTTAGATTTTTTACCTCAGCATGCTTACTTGTCTGGCGTTAATGAAGCGTTAAAGGGGTCATATGATGTGATTTCAATTTTTCTTTTCACTTCGGAGTGTTACAAGCTCTTGGTGCATAAAGAAGATCTGTAAA
>NW_015663533.1:0-114 GCF_001515625.1 Sinocyclocheilus rhinocerous
ACAAAACCACCACTGGCTCTGCACCCATTTATCTAAATTCATTACGTCAGAGTTATGTGCCTCTAGAAGCTTGCATTCTGCAAGTGAACGACGCATTATTGTGCCATCTCAAAG
>NW_015663533.1:411-533 GCF_001515625.1 Sinocyclocheilus rhinocerous
TATATATATATATATATACAGTGCACAGCATAAATGAGTACACCCCCTCTAAAACTTTACAAATTCAGCAATTACTTTTTACTTAGAAGACATGTTAGGGTTCTTTGGAGATGTAATGTTCC
>NW_015663534.1:0-32088 GCF_001515625.1 Sinocyclocheilus rhinocerous
TTGCAATACAAGACATTCACATTTAGAGACCGTGTTGACGTATTGTGTTCTGCTCCATTTATTCCTTCAATTTGCTTTGCTTGATCTGAAAAAGTCTTAAATTTACCTTCATAAAACTTGCAGAAGGTGTAAATCCTAGAGATGCACCGATTGCAGTTTTCTCGGCTGATTCTGACGACGTCTAGTAAATCCCTCCCGTTTGAATGCATCAGCAGGGTTTGTGACTCGAGACCTCACTGTCAGTGCTCGGGTTCTTCCTGACACTGCTGAGGAAAGTTTCCTCTCCTCTGTGGAGGCCGCTGGGAGAGCAGTTGTGTGCTGCTGGTTGGTGTCAGGTTTTAAATAGAGCGTCTCTGTCCACACATTTGAACAAGGACATAAGGGACAGTCTCACGTTGCGAGGTTTGTGTTACCCTACCTGTGTTTTATGTTTGGGGCCTGTTTGGGACTGTCTGTGTTGTGATGTTGGATCTTTCTGTAGTTATATGTCACATAAAGTGAAGTATTTAGACATTTATGACACACTTTAAGCTCTATGAATTGATTAGATTTAATCAAAATGTCAAACTGAGGCCTTATTTTAGAAGTAAAGACAAAACCTTTTTAATAATAAGAACGTGTTAAGTACATGCAGTCAATTATGATTTCATGTTACAGTGTTTTCAGTTTTTATTTTTGTTATTTATGTTATTTGTTATTTTTAATTTTGTTACAGCTTTTATTTTTGCATTTCTTACCTAACAAATCTCTTTGAAAAATGATTTGATGGACAATTGAGCTATCTTTCCTCCTCATTTTTTATTTTATTTTATTATGCAGTGGAAAATTAATTATATAATTATAATAATTTTGAATATAATATTTTAATTATAATATTAATAGTTTATTATGCAGAGTTAAATTTAAAGCATGACTTTCATGCAATTTTAGTTTTAACTCTTTGTGGACAATGCATATAAGAGAATATCTGTTTTTTAGATGTCTATTTTTTTTTACATTTTATTCTGCAGTGGAAAATTAATTGTATAAGTAATTTATAATATCATATTTTAATTATAACATTAATTATTTATTATGCAGAGTTGTGACTTTCATGCAATTTTAGTTTTAACTCTTTGTGGACAATGCATATAAGAGAGCATCTGTTTTGTTTAGATGTTTATCTTTTATTTTTATTTTATTTCATTGTGCAATGCAGTTCTGTTTAATGCAGTGACTTTCATACAGTCTTGGGTGCATTATTTGGGGTCGCTGCATCGATCTGTGATCTCGCTGCATAGAGTTCGTGCTGTTCACAGGAAGTGGAAGGTGGAGACAGTTTGCAGTGTCAGATGTGATGGTGCATTTGCTATTGCTGCATGCGGCGTAGCTTGATCTCTGCCAGCATCTGACCTTGAGGAAAAGCCCTCTCCACGCAGAACCAACACCAATGCAACAAACGCTGTCACAGTCACAGTGCCACCCCTCATCAGTGCTCAGCATACTGTAGTATGAAAATCATGCGTGGACGAGTGAGGACATGCTATGAATTACTGCTCAGGGACAGGAGGTGCCGCCCACTGCGTGTAAATCTAATTGCTCCCTCGTCATGACCTGTGATTCTTTTAGTGGTCAGGAGGTTTCGGCATAGTATTTTATTTATTTGGAATCAGAATCAGAACAAGAATTGTAAAATCCCTTTCTATTTCCATCTCATTCCCATATTCTTGTCTCAGATACACACACGCACACACACACAAACTGCGTTACAATTCATAGTTTGATTTTATTTTATGCAGTGCAATGCTATGCAATTATATCTAATGCAGTGACAGATCTGTTTTAGAAGTCTTTGAGAAATGTTTTGCTGGACAATTGTGCTATTTTATTTTTTGTTTTATTTTATTTTATTGTGCTATTTTATTTTGTTATATTTTATTATATTTTTTTCTTTTATACTATTTTATGCAATTATATCTAATGCAGTGACAGATCTGGTTTAGAAGTCTTTGAGAAATATTTTGCTGGACAATTGTGCTATTTTATTTTTTGTTTTATTTTATTTTATTGTGCTATTTTATTTTGTTATATTTTATTATATTTTTTTATTTTATACTATTTTATGCAATTATATCTAATGCAGTGGCAGATGTGTTTTTAGAATTCTTTGACAAATGCTTTGTTTGACAATAGTGCTATTTTATTAATTTTTTTATTTTGTATTATTTTATTATTTTAATAGTGCTATTTTATTTTAGCTTTTATTTTATTTTATTATGCAGAGCAATGCAGTTTCTAATGCAGTGACTTTCATGCCATTTTAGGTTTACCTATTTGGGGCCACTGTCAGATGTCATTGATAAGTGGTTTGCCTAACATTTTACTTATCATTGTGCCTTCCTTTTTTATTTTAATGCATTTTTTTTTGAATGACTACAGCTCTATTGTTTGCATTTAAATAGGACCATCTGTGAGCAGTCATCAATTTCCGCTCTTCTCTCTTTGTTTTGGCAGGGCATGACCATTCGACCTCTGGTGGACCTCCTGGCGGTGAAGAAGAAACAGGAAACGAAGCGATCTATTAATGAGGAGATTCACACACAGGTTCTGCTCCTCTCTGAGTTTCTCCCATCTGTGATTCAGGAATATTTGATGCTTTCTCGATATTCTGCCAGTCCCGAATAGATCAGATTACACAGTCTTGTTCATAATAAAACAAGCTCGGCTGGGTTAGATGAGTTAATTATAATAACTGATTTATGTCCTTCTCTTGTTTGGGTTTGTGTAACATCCAGTACTAGTGAAGATGAGTGTGTTTGAGTGCCACCTGCTGGTCACGTACTGGTACAGTCACAGTTTTACAGTGTACACAAATACTGCTTGATAGATTTAGAATGACAGGTGTCAAAACATTTAAAGACCAAGTGACCAAATGAATCTCTCAGAATCTGCCTAGAATGTTTCCAGATCATATTTTAACACAAAATCACAGGTAAAAACATAAATAATGAATTACATTTTGCATAAAGAAAATGAAGCCGATTTTTAAACCACTATGATTTTTGCATTGTGACATTATTTTCATTTGAATTATGCACCATAATGCATTAAAAAAAAATCATTATCATTATCATAATCAAAATCAATTTCATTTATTGTAGTTTTTACTGTTGATTTGAATTAAAAGTCAATTTAATAAAACAAAATTAAACTGGTAAATGCATTCAGGAGTATCTAAAGAGAATCACCCCTTAGGAATTGGGAATGACAAACTTAAGTAAAATGTTGCATCACATTATTGACAATTTAGCAGGAAAATGTGCTTAATTGTCATGAAAATGTCACAATGCAAGAAATCTTAATTATCCTAAAAATAGACTATTTAGGTAAATAAGAATGTTTCCAGGTCATGTTTCACAGCTAAATCACTGGGGGGAAATTAATACAATTTTGTATGAAGAAAATGAAGCCCATTTTTACATTATTTTCATGACAATTAAGCACATTCTCTTTATCATAATGCAAAATAATAATAATAATAAATAAATTATATATATATATATATATATATATATATATATAGTGCACATCATAAATGAGTACACCTCCTCTAAAACTTAACAAATTCAGCAATTACTCTTTACTTAGAAGACATGTTAGGGTTCTTTGGAGATGTAATGTTCCAACAAGCCTGCTTGATCAATTACCAAAGTCTTTCCATGAATTATATTAATTATATTAGTGATCATTAAGAAAATACATATTTTATATGTATTCAGAGGGGGTGTACTCATTTATGCTGTGCACTGTATATATATATATACATATATAAAATAATTATATATCAAATTATTATTGAATGTGTGTGTATATATATATAACATATATTATGTTATATTATATTATATGAGTTTAATATGAATATTCTTTAGAAAAAGCAGGAGGCAGTTTGTATGCCAGACATGAGCTTGGATCCACTCAGTACAGAACAAAACTCAGTACAGAACATTTTACCCACAAATTGGCATTTATTCACCACTCATAAAGCTGATTGTTGCTATGGAAACCCCCATTTGCATGAGCGCCTCATGGTGTTTAATGCTGTGAGTGACTGTCAGAAATCTCTGCGCTGTCCACTTTAATGCTCATTATCAACATCATGTTCAGCTGGAGCTTCTGTTTGCTTTTTAACTGTTAATCCCAGTGTTACTGATCAATATTGTAGTTTATGTTTCCTAAACATCATATCAATTGTCATCTCGTTGTCTTTAGTTTTTGGACCATCTGCTAACCGGCATCGAGGACATCTGCGGACATTACGGACATCATCACTGGAAGGACAAGTACGTACAAGTCATGCATGAAAGTCAAATTCGGCTTTTCTTTGAGTGATTTTAAGATTATTTGAAGTCTGTATGAAATCAGAATGTCTGGTCTTGATGATTTAGATGCGATATTTATTTTGAATGAGTGGTGTCGATGAGATTTGGATGATATTTTGAAACCAGACCAGTTTAGTTGGTTGAGTTCACAGATCTTTTCCTGCTGGTGCAGCAGAGGGTGTCTGTTAGAGATCACTACACTGGAGTAGAGAGCACTATGAATTGTTCTTCACGCGCACAGTAACTGAAATTTAAAACTGTTAAAAGAAAAGGCTCAATAAACTATGGCACAGATATAATACACTATGCGTCAATGTCTCCTCCCTTTGTGCTTTGAACTTTTCTATGCGGAGCGCTGTGTGCTGTGACTCCGTGTTGCTTCAAGCGCATCATTCTACGCATGGGATGCGCATAAGCGCTTTGTACCGCTCCGTAATGGAGCCTTTCATGTTCTAAAACTTTTGTGCAATGAAAGATTGTTAATAGACTTTCTTGTTCTGTCTTATCTATCCTATGTTGCTGCCTCATTACTGTGCTATAAATGTAAAAGAGATGCATTTAATTTATTGCATATATTTATATATAATTATATCTACTTGTTTTTCATGAATGTATATTACAATACAAAGAGCAATGTGTAACATTTTACCAGATTACATCTATTTACTTTTATTTTTCCCCCACTAAATAATGTTTTTCTCTAATTGTTTAGATTTTATAAAATTATTGTGAACTCATTATTTTTGTAGAGTAAATTTTGCTGCTGAATTATCCACTAACCTAGTTTATAATACTATTTTTCTCATAGATTATGATTATATATTTTTTAATTTGTTATTTTTCTTTATAATTAAGTTGTCTATATTTAGTAGATTGTGTGTAACACACAAAAGAGTGATGATCAGGTCAACACACACTGAGGTATAGAAATTCGGATCGGTATCGGTATTGTCCGATACTCAGAACTTTTGGTATGGGATCGGTTCTGAAAAAAATGGTATCGTGCCACCCCTAGAATATATGCAATTTATGTGGAATGTGTAAGGAATTTAGAGAATGAGTGGAATGTGTGCAATTTATGGAATGCATATAGAATGTGGAATGTATGGAAGGTGTAAGGAATTGATCAAATGCATGGAGAATGTGTGGAATTTCTAGAATGTATATAACTTGTGGAATTCATGGAATGTGTGGAATTTGAGTAGAATATGTGTAATTTTTGGAATGTGTATGGACTTTAGAGAATGCACAGAGAGTGTGTGAAATGCATACAGAGTCTGGAATGTGTAAAGAATTTATATAATGCATGTGGAATGTATGCAATTTATCTGGAATGTGTACAATTTATGGAATGCATATAGAATGTGGAATGTATGGAAGGTGTAAGGAATTTATATAATGCATGTGAAATGTATGCAATTTATGAATTGCATATAGAATGTGGAATGTGTAAGGAATTTATATAATGCATGTGGAATGTATACAAGTTATTGAATGCATATAGAGTATGGCATGTGTGAGGAATTTATATAATGCATGTGGAATGTATACAATTTATTGAATGCATATAGAGTATGGCATGTGTGAGGAATTTAGAGAATGAGTGGAATGTGTACAGTTTATGGAATGCATATAGAATTTTATGAATTGCATATAGGATGTGGAATGTGTAACGAATTTATATAATGCATGTGGAATGTATACAATTTATTGAATGCATATAGAGTATGGCATGTGTGAGGAATTTAGAGAATGAGTGGAATGTGTACAGTTTATGGAATGCATATAGAATGGGAAATGTGTGGAAGGTGTAAGGAATTTATATAATGCATGGAGAATGTGGAATTTCTAGAATATATATAACTTGTGAAATTCGTGGAATATGTGCAATTTTTGGAATGTGTATGGACTTTAGAGAATGCACAGAGAGTGTGTGGAATGCATATAGAGTCTGGAATGTGTAAAGAATTTATATAATGCATGTGGAATGTATGCAATTTATGTGGAATGTGTAAGGAATTTAGAGAATGCATGTGGAATATATACAATTTATTGAATGCATATAGAATTTGGAATGTATGGAAGGTGTAAGGAATTTAGAGAATGCATGTGGAATGTGTACAATTTATGGAATGCATATGGAATGTATGGAAGGTATAGAGAATTTATATAATGCATGTGGAATGAATGCAATTTATTAATTGCATATAGAATGTGGAATGTGTAATGAATTTAGAGAATGAGTGTAATGAATGCATATATAAAGTGGATTGTATGGAAGGTGTAAGGAATTTATATAATGCGTGGAGAATGTGTGGAATTTCTAGAATGAATATAACTTGTTGAATTCATGGAATGTGTGTAGTATGTTTGGAATTTGTGTATGGAAAGCCTTTGTTCTCGGATACTGAGTTTTTATTTTTATCCCCAATGTTTTCCAGGAATATCCAGCCCAAGAAGCCCTCTCAGGACCGGGTGCTGCCGCAGCTCTCTAAGGCTCGTGAGGAAGAGATCAGGAAGATCCTGCGCACCAACCTGCAGAGGACCCGCCAGAGAGAGAGCGCTCGCCACTTCCTCTTCTCAAACGGCTCTCTTTGTATTTCCTTCATTCGTGTGATTGATGCGATTTCTTTTTAGGTTTAATTTTTTTTTCAGTAATTTTATTACTTTAACCAAGGCAACATTTCTAATTTTCATTTTCAAATTTTCAAGTTTCTCATCTAATATTTATAGTTTATTTGATCTCAGCTTTATTTTAGTTACTGAAAATGGATTTTTAATAGCTTTAGTTTAAGATAACAGTAACAACACTGGAGTTAAGTACTGATTGTCTGTGTAGTATCTGTTCAGTTCCTGATCGCTTCCCTCCCACAGACCCTCAAGCATGGGGCCTCAAGTCCGTCACAGAAAGCATCCCCACCATTAAAGTGGACCTCGCCTCACCGCAGAGCCCAGAGTCCGTCAACGTGGTGGACGAGTTCAGCAAGAAGGGAAGCCAGCCGAAGGAGGAGGAAGGCGGCCTGACCATGAAAGTCCCCTCTCCTGCGAAGCAGAGGAAGGACAAAACTCCTGACGAGGAGCCGCAGCAACGTTTAATGCGCTGCCTGAGTGACCCGGGCCCCGCCGCCGAAGAGGAAGATGAGGACGAGCCCTTCCTCCCCTGAGAGAGCAGCCGTCTGTCGTAAGGAGGATGAACGAGCACCGGCCGCCTCCTCAAAGACGTCCTGTATCTGCAGTCCTCATGGAGGATCGTTAACTGCTGAAACACGAGGACAGATATATCATCTGTTGCAAGCCAAAACGAGAATGACAGGAAAATGAACCAAAATAAAGGAAATGAAAGGAAAGGAAGCGATCAAAATAAGCCATTTATTTATTTTTTTGCTTGTCATTGTTCTTATCATGTGAAGCCTAACAACTGTCCTCACCAGGCATGATGTGACTCATATCCTAAGCGATGAGAGATTGTCATTGAGCACCATCAGGTTTATTATTTGTGGTCACATCATGTCCGGTTCGGAAGCAAATGTTCCCATCCAGCGTTTGCTATGGAATAATAATATTCCACACGAGGGGAACAGATCTATGCATAACCAAACGGTCGCACTGTTCAGTCTATTCAGGTGAAACACTTCTGTTGTTGTTTTCATAGCATTGATGCATTTTCTAGTTCACGATGATTTTGTGTTCATTCACATGAATTGCCTTTGTTTTTGTGACGCGTGCATCACTAGTTGTGTTTTACCTCCTGGGGAATTAGACTAATTTATCAGGAGCAATATGAAACTGGTTAAATTATGGCCGTTCTCATATTTATTATACAGATGGTGCGTGTTTACACGGGCTTATTATTTCGTCCCACTCATGGAGGACCATTCAAGTCATGCTCTATTTGCAGTGCACATAATTTAATTAGCTTTTTATATTTTAATTTTAGTTTAAGTTCAGTATTTTCCAGTAGAAATATTTAAATATATAAAAAAAAAAATACATTTTCTTGAAAAGCAATATTTAGTAAGATTAGAGTTTTTAGAGTTAGTTTTCTAACCCCATATTGATAAATAGTTTTTTTTCTCATTTTTGCATAAACCTCTTTAAATTGTATTAGATTTTTGCTTCCAACAAGAAAAAAACTGTATGCAAATGAAGTAAGAAAAGAAAATTCTTTATATCTTTTATATAATGTAAATTATATACTTAATCATACTTGCGATTTTTAAGTAAATTTATCTTTGATACGGTGTTATTTTAGTATTATTTATATACTGTAATATTTTTGAATTAGCTTTTAATTTTATATTTTCCGTTTTTGTTTTAATATTAGTTTAAGTTTTAGTAATGTTGTGTTTTTGTCACTTTTATTGGTTTTCTGTTTTTTATATATACTCAGCTTTATTTTAGTTACTGAAAATGGATTTTTAATAGCTTTAGTTTAAGATAACAGTAACAACACTGGAGTTAAGTACTGATTGTCTGTGTAGTATCTGTTCAGTTCCTGATCGCTTCCCTCCCACAGACCCTCAAGCATGGGGCCTCAAGTCCGTCACAGAAAGCATCCCCACCATTAAAGTGGACCTCGCCTCACCGCAGAGCCCAGAGTCCGTCAACGTGGTGGACGAGTTCAGCAAGAAGGGAAGCCAGCCGAAGGAGGAGGAAGGCGGCCTGACCATGAAAGTCCCCTCTCCTGCGAAGCAGAGGAAGGACAAAACTCCTGACGAGGAGCCGCAGCAACGTTTAATGCGCTGCCTGAGTGACCCGGGCCCCGCCGCCGAAGAGGAAGATGAGGACGAGCCCTTCCTCCCCTGAGAGAGCAGCCGTCTGTCGTAAGGAGGATGAACGAGCACCGGCCGCCTCCTCAAAGACGTCCTGTATCTGCAGTCCTCATGGAGGATCGTTAACTGCTGAAACACGAGGACAGATATATCATCTGTTGCAAGCCAAAACGAGAATGACAGGAAAATGAACCAAAATAAAGGAAATGAAAGGAAAGGAAGCGATCAAAATAAGCCATTTATTTATTTTTTTGCTTGTCATTGTTCTTATCATGTGAAGCCTAACAACTGTCCTCACCAGGCATGATGTGACTCATATCCTAAGCGATGAGAGATTGTCATTGAGCACCATCAGGTTTATTATTTGTGGTCACATCATGTCCGGTTCGGAAGCAAATGTTCCCATCCAGCGTTTGCTATGGAATAATAATATTCCACACGAGGGGAACAGATCTATGCATAACCAAACGGTCGCACTGTTCAGTCTATTCAGGTGAAACACTTCTGTTGTTGTTTTCATAGCATTGATGCATTTTCTAGTTCACGATGATTTTGTGTTCATTCACATGAATTGCCTTTGTTTTTGTGACGCGTGCATCACTAGTTGTGTTTTACCTCCTGGGGAATTAGACTAATTTATCAGGAGCAATATGAAACTGGTTAAATTATGGCCGTTCTCATATTTATTATACAGATGGTGCGTGTTTACACGGGCTTATTATTTCGTCCCACTCATGGAGGACCATTCAAGTCATGCTCTATTTGCAGTGCACATAACAAACCTGAGAAACAACTATTTACTCATTGTGATTGCACAAGAGATTTACACATGTAAAGACTTTATTTTACACCAAAAAGGTTGCTTGACCAGTTTGATTGGTTGTGATTGTGTTTCCTGTTGTCTTTGCTTGTACTTTATATCAAAGAACATTTTGGTCTAATAGTCTTCAATTCCCTTTAAATGCACTCAATGCACTCAAGTCATGACCACTCTGGAAAACATCTGGACCGATGAATCAGTAAACCTTGGTTTAAAGGGATAGTTCATGCAGAAATGACAGAATTCTGTCTTTTTTTTACTCTCCTTTGTTTCATTCCAAACCCATATGCTAATTTTTTTCCATGGAAAGACAAATGTTGATCTTCACACAGCTCATTTTCCTTAGTGACCCCATCTGTTGATCTCCGAAAAAAGGACAAAAAAAGCATCATAAAAGTATCCAAACTGTCATCTGTATAATTTTGTACATTATATTCCAATTCTTCTGGAGTCATACAATTATAGAAGCCCATTTCTGCCACAAAAAATCATGGTAAATCATAATTATGGCATAGAACCTCAAAATATGAGATACTAAGTCATAATTGTGAGGACAGCGTCATAATTATGACATAGTACATCATGTTTTGACTATTTAAGTCATAATTATGAGTAAAGTCATGATCACGAGTCAAAATATGAAATACAAATTCATAATTATGAGATGAAAAGACATAATTATGGCATAAAAATAAAAATATAAGGTAACAATTCATAATTATGACACACTAAATAAGTATGAGATAAAAATAATGAGAAAGTCATAAATTGTCAGTCAAAATTAGATACTGAGTCATTATGAGATAAGCCATAACTGACATAAAACAAATTCATGATAGAAACTATTACAAAGTCAAAATTATGAGATAGAAAGTCGGAATTGACCAAGTTGAAATTATGAGATAAAAAGTCAAAATTGACCTACTAAGTCAAAATGATTACATAAAAAGGTGAAATTATGGCGCATAAAGTCAAAAAGAAATTATGGCATGCAGAAATTGGGACAAAAGGTCAAAATTATGAGATAAAAAGTCATCACGACAGTCAAAATATGAGATACTAATTCATAATTATGAGATAAGATGATTATGATTTATCAAAATACAAGATAGCAAGTCATAAATGGAAATAATGAGAAAGTCATAAATTGTCAGTCAAAATGAGATACTGAGTCATTATGAGATAAGCCATAATTGACATAAAACATCAAAATATGAGACACTAAGTCAGAATTATGACATACTAAGACAAATTTATGATAAAAACTATTACAAAGTCAAAATTATGAGATAGAAAGTCGAAATTGACCAAGTTGAAATTGTGAGAAAAAAAAATCAAATTTGACATACTAAGTCAAAATGATTAAATAAAAAGGTGAAATTATGGCGCATAAAGTCAAAAATAAATGAAGGCATGCAGTAAGTCATAATTATGAGATATAAAAGTGGAAATTAGGACATAAAGTCAAAATTATGAGATAAAAATTCATTATGACAAAGTCCAAATTGATATACGAAGTTGAAATTGTGATATAAAAGTTAAATTGTGAGATAGAAAGTTATGTGGCATAATTTAAAATTTTTTATTTTGTGGCTTTCTATCTCATAATTTTGACTTCGGGCATAATTATGACTTACAAAAGCATGCTTTCCCCCCTCATTTGTCAGAACTGGGTTTCCCTAGTAAAGACCTGAAGGTGAGTAAATGAAAACATATCTCGTTTTTGGGTGAATTATTCCTTTAATACCTGCGGATTAACATTTTCCTGAAACCCTTCACCATCTAGCTCTGCATTCACACAGACACACATATATTTTTACTGCCAGTGTGATGGAAACATGAGTTCAGGTTCGGAAATGTTGATTTGTGTTGCATGACCCCCAAAAGGTGTGATTGTATCCCGAAAGAACTATGCAGAGTCTGGAGTATGAATTATATGAATTATTCCCTTTAAAGCCTTTGCAGCGCGAGTATCAGAACCCTGGCCTTTGATTCTCCTGCAACCAGAGGAGATTCAGCCATTAAGATCCTGCTCTGGAGGTGCATTGCATATCTGAAAAAGAATCAATAATATATCAAAATCAGAAAGTCTTTTGCATGCACAGAGTAGATTAGTCTTATTTTAAATAAGATGTGGTGAAATCAGATCTATATATATTATGTGAACTCTACAAGGTCCATAGATGTCTATATTCTGCTTTGAAGTATTACAGTGCTAACTGACTGGTTATTTTGCATTTTACTTTTGCCTTTGAGTAGAGAGGACGTCTTCTCTTCTGCCTTTCTGATCAGATTCGTTAGAGCCTTAGCTGAAGTTTCATGCACTTGAGCGGGTTTCTGCTGGTTTTGGGAGTTTAGTCAGACTCGCGGGTTTGTGCATGAGCTGGTTTTCGTCTCACCTGTCCTGTTGTGTTTGACGAATGTTCCCAGCCGTCAGTATGCGATGTAAATGCTTAGCAGAGGACGGCGTTGCAGTGTTGTGTTGTATTTGTTGTTTTTTTTTGGTCATTTTTAGTAGTTTATTAAATATATACATTTTATAAATTTTTATTTTAGTTCTATTTTAGTACATCAAGTTAAACTAAATTACAATGATGAAATAAAATGTTTAATTTTGTTATATTTTATTTAATATTAGTTCGTGTTTATTTTAAGTGAATTTTAAGATTTTAGTTTTGTTTGGTCATTTTTTTTTTTTTTTTGCTTTTTTGTTTAATATATTTATGTAGTTTTTAATTTTATTTTTTGTTATTTTAGTACATCACATTAAAATAAATTAAAATGATGCAACTAGCTGAAATAAAATGTTTTTTTTTTTAGATAAGGTTTTTTTTTTTTTATGGTTTTAGTTTTGTTTTTGTCATTTTTAGTAGTTTTTTTACTATATATATAGTTTTTTTATTTTTTTATTTTAGTTAGGTTAAACTAAATTAAAATGAAAAATGTTGCCTTGACAACTAGCCAAAATAAAATAAGTTTTTATATTATTATATATTTTATTTTATTTCAGTTCATGTTTAATGGTTTTAGTTTTAGTTAACCCATTTGTAATGACATGAGGGTGAATAAATAATGACAGAATTTACATTTTTAAATGAACTATTCTTTAAAACTTTCTTTGTCTTTGACATGAAGCTGAATGCCAATGATCTGCCCTCGTCTGATGTTTGTTTTAATGCTATTCTGTATATTTAATAAGTCTGCCTGCTTGCATATATTATCAGCATTTTGTTTGTCCTTGTGTTTTATGTCATTTTTTTTTATTGCTTGCCACTGATTCTTTTGGTTGATTAACATTATTGTGTAATTTTTCTAATCATATTCAGCTTAAAGCCTCTTTATTTACTTGAAGTTTGCTTCACGACTGTTTGCTTTTTTTTTTGCTTTGCCTAATTTTGCCTTGTTTATCATAAAGCACATGGATGATTCTGTGTTTACATTATTTAGTCTGTTTTTGTGCATGCGTTTACTTTAAACTGCTGTTCATCTGTGTGTGATCATGCAGATGCAGATTCAGATGCATCATGTTTGTAATAATGAAAGCTTATTACCGTTTCAGCTGGTTTGATAATTCATCTTCTTGTCTCATCATTGGTGCTTATCGTTTGGCTCCAGACTCGAGATGAGTCGTCTCACGCTTTAATAACCTGAGCTCATTTTCATCTGATTTGTGACGACGGCACTCGAATGCAGACTAAAGACTGAACAAAGTTCAGTTGTTCTCTCTGAAATGATTGTTAATATGTCTGTACATGAAGCCATGAGCGATGCTTTCAACTTTCACATGATTATAACCTTTAAATGACTTGTTATATCAACATTCAGTTATTTTTCTGTTTGGTTTGCACAAAAATGACACTCTTTACCTGCAATATTCAACTTTTGCTTACGTTTCAGGGTCTTTTCTCAATTTTGCTGTTGCATTATTGATTATGGATTATCCTGAAGAACTGTAACTGCTCTCAAACATGCTTAAACTCTAAATGAAGTGACTTTATAAAACTATTTACTGAAATGTGCATTAATTATTTATGTGCTGTTATTTATTTTACCCAAAGACACCAAATACAAGTCAAAGGAACAATCGGTTTTCATAATCGTGAGGTTTCAGCTTTTACTTTAGTTTCATAGCCTTGCTTCTAAACACAGATTTAAGAGTCCGTTTGAAGCACTTTATCATGAACAACATTTCAAACAAATCATTTTTAAAATAGCAATAATTAAGCCATCATTCAATGAACTTTTACTACAGTAAACGCACAGAATTTACCTCTCTGTTTAATCTAAAGTCATGGAATGTTTTGGAAAGTTTTGGTTGATTTTATATGGGTCAACTTGTAGGATTTTTAACCAGGTTAACTCATAGGAATGATTATTTTGTTCCTTTGTTTGTCTGAATGTTATTAATCTGTCATATAATCTATTCATGTCCTTTTAGACTGGTTTAATTCATTGTCATTTGATTAAGTGCATCATAATGAATTTGCAATAAAATGTTTATTTTATATATACACGCAAAAAAAACAATTATATCTAAATATAAGATTTGAGAGATATATATATATATATATATATACAAATCTGCAATGTCAAAGTTTATCAAGTGTAGCACTACAAGGATTCACTGTATTTGTCGAGTCGCTTCAGCACTTCGCTTTTTGCATTCTGGGAACTAACATTTATGGCCATCAATGATACAAGAATAAAGTTTTAATTTGCTAAAAGCATCTGCCTTCTCTTTCGTGTGAATGTGAGGTTGAGTTGATGTACTGAGATGCAAATGCACGACTCGACCTGCAGAGGGCGCTGCTTTTTCAGTCATGGAAATGAATGGACATCTATACAGAGTTAAAAACAGATCTGAAACTCGATCAAATGTCAATTTCAACAACTGATCAGTGAAAGGAGGCGTTTAAACGTTGGGAAATGTATCTCATCAGCCTCAAACTCACTATTTCATGAACTTTGTTTTCTCTTTATTTTATACGAGGTTTGCTATTTTTGTCTAAATGCAGGTTTAAACTAATTGCAATTCAAATAAGACAAACGTGACAATTAAATAAAATTCATGAAAAAGCGGGCCAGTTTGGGTAACAGGGTTGTAAATTTAGTCTAAATTAAGCCCATTCAGTCAGGACTAACTCAAATGTTGATATTTAATTATTGATAACTTTATAAGGAAAACATATTTGATCTTTTCCCTAAATATCTGAGTTTTAAAAAGCAGTCAGCACTACAATTGTCATGTAAGAATAAATCAATAAAAACTGAATGAGGTTATTTACTTACTTTCCCCATGGTTTTTACCATTCACTAAAACATAAAAATTAGTTTTGTTACATGAAATAAAAAAAATAACTAAAATAAATATACACTGATTTTATAGCTATACTCTCCAAGGCAACATTTCTCATTTTCATTTAGTTTAAGTACTAAAATAACTAAAACTAAATAAATTAAAACTTAATTTAAAAAAATATGTTTAGACATATTAAATAAATAAAAAAACACTATAAAGTTACTAAAACTTGAACTAAAATTAAAATGATAAAAATATCAAATTAAAATCAAATTCAAAATCTATACAAAAACAATAATAGTATATCAATTATACTAAAACAACACTAAATATACAACTTTATGTCGAAACTGTAATCTTCTTTCATGATTTAAGTCTAGAAACGCAAGACTTGTGAGGTGTGACAGGCTAAAATCTCCAATTTTATGGGACGTATAGTCATTTGATATGTTTAAAACTACCTACAATTCTATTAGATACATTTTTTATGTTTTACATTAATATATAAAAACAATACCTAATGGTTTTCATTTTTTTAAAGAAACATTGGATTGTGCATTTAATGCTGCTAAACACATTAACTGCTCATGGAAACAGTTTGAGTAACCTCTGTGTTTTATCATTTCATATTTTGATTTAAGACTGTGAACACAAAATAAATCCCTCACACTCTGCGTCTCTTTAACATTCATAATCCTGATGTGTTTCAGAGTAATGCCAGACTCGCCAGAGAAGTTCAAGCGAGTGAAATTGGTCTAGACCACACAGCAGCGCTTCTGGCCGCGTTAGTGTTTATTTATTCTTGTTTGGATGCTGTTAAATTGCTGTGACTCAGCGGCTTGTCATCTCGTCTGCTCTAGAGAAGCAGAGAACCGAAACCTGATGTGGCTGCTGAGATTAATGTGATTTATTTGCATCAAGATATGCCTATTTACCCCAGATTGTTCTTGAGTGCTGAGATAAGTGTCTCTCTATGATATTTAGATCCCATTACTGAGATATTCAAACGATGAATCAGACCGTTACTAAAATGAAAGTCTGCATATAGAGAGTATTTTATGCCTCATATTGAGCGTTTGGGAAACATTTTCAATTCATGCCCAGCGGGAAACCCTTTCCGGCAGACATCGTTCATTTCAATGTTTTATAGGAATAGTTCACCTAAAAATGAAAATGTGCTCACCCTCAGGCCATCAAAGATGTAGATGAGTTTGTTTCTTCATCAGATTTGGAGAAATGTTGCATCAATGGATGCTCTGCAGTGAATGGGTGCCGTCAGAATGAGAGTCCAAACAGCTGATAAAAACATCACAATAATCCACAAATAATCCACAGCACTCCAGTCCATCAGTTAACATCTTGAGAAGACAAAAGCTGCATGTTTGTAAGAAACAAATACATTTTTAATTTCAAACCGTCGCTTCCAGCTAAAATACGAGACCATAATCCACAATAATGCGTCCTTCAGTGATAAAGTGCATCTCCTGTTGTTTCTCGCATCAAAATCCACCAGTGTGTTTGTTCAGAGCTGTTTTGGCTTGTAAACAGTGCTTGATCTGTGATTATTTCTCTCCTGATTCAGACCAGATGACTTTTTGAATGGAGGAAGCATTATTATGGATTATGGACTCGTATTTTAGCCAGAAGCAATGGTTTGAAGTTAAAAAGATCTTAACGATGGATTTGTTTCTTTTGTCGTCTCAAGATGGTAACTGATGGACTGGAGTGGTGTGGATTACTTGTGGATTATTGTGATGTTTTTATCAGCTGTTTGGACTCTCATTCTGACGGCACCCATTCACTGCAGAGCATCCATTGCTGAGACACTGATGCAATGCTACATTTCTCCAAATCTGATGAAGAAACAAACTCATCTACATCTGGGATGGTCTGATGGTGAGTACATTTTCAGCTATTTTTCTTTTTTTTTTTTGCGTGAACTATTCCATTAAGGGTCCATTTAGCATCACTTCGAGCTCGAGTTCGAGCATTGCTATTTTTTTCACTGTCTACCAAACACATTTCATTCATAATGTCAGAGAGCAAACAAACTGACTTGTGCATATGAAAAAGTTCAGAAAGTGAAGATCTACTGACTACACTCTCCAAAATATCATATTTGCAATCAAAGCATCATTTTATTGTGGTGAGGTTTTGTAGAGCAGGTCATTTCCACAGAGCATATTCATCTGAATTAAACATCCTGTGCTGGAAATAAGCTTAGATTTCCCATTAGGAATGGCCTGTAAACAGCCGCCCCGTGAGATCTGAACAATCAGCACCGAATGGAAATTTTCTGCTGCCGGTTGCACTATACTTTTTTTTTTTTTCTTGACCTTTCCTTTAACTAACTTTGTTTCTGCTGTGGTCGGTTGTTTTTTTCTTAATGATCAACACCTGATTAATCGGGACCATTCGTCTTGTTTTGTTGCAGGAAAACTGTTCTCTGTCTCTGTCCGGTTTGATTGGAAAATCTGTTGAATTTCTGTATTGATCGCTATACCTTGATTTGGTGTTGCTTATACGCTGTAAATTTGGGAATCGTTTGGCTTAGCTAAACCAAGTTAAATCTAGACAAAGTGCCAGAGGAGTGATTAAACATTGTACAGGCCCTTCTCGCAAAAAGCAATGCAGTGGATTAGACTTTTAAAACTTTGTTTTATTTATACTTTTAAGATTATAGTTTGATGAAGATGTCATATAAAGCACACAGTGCTGATTTAACCAATCTGTGAACACTTCCTGAGTTTTGCTGTCATCTGATTGACTGATATGGCTTTGAAGGGTGGGATTTTGAAGGGAAGTTAGCTAAATGTAGTTCAGGGGCCCGTTTCAGAAAGGAGGTTAAGTGAAAACTCTGAGTATGTTAACCCTGAAATGAGGGAAACTCTGGGTTTTCCGTTTCAGAATGGGAGGTATGTCAAACTTGAGAAAGCAGGGGAAATCAAGCCCGTTTCTGAAAGAGAGGTAACTTATACTCAGAGTCAGTTACCATGGTAACTTACTCTGTGAACCTAACCTGATCAGGAGCAGGTTTTCTTTCGGTCTCCTCACCCTTTTTAAAGCGCAAGCGATGTTAAATGGGATCTAAATTAAGTGCATTTTACTTAAGTAAAATGATCTGCCAGTGTGGTAATAAAAATAATGCAAATATCTTAATGCAAATGGGAAACAAGATGAATAACGTGAATAACGTGGTGTAGGTAGTAGCCTAATGCGTTGGACGCGATTGACCGGATTCGAGTCCGGCTTTTGCCGAGCTCGCTCTTCTCACTTTTCCCATCACATATCACACTAGAATTTATTTTCAATAAAAATGAAGAAAATGTTATCAAAGTGGAAGAAAAGTGCCTAACCAGTGTTTAATAATGATAAAAGTATTTATAATTTTAATAAATATAATCATTTACACTCTATTATTGCATCCTGTTAATGTACAACAATACTGAGGTGCAAATAGTATGTATCTGCCAGTATAAAGTATAAAAAGCATCTAATTATTATTTACACTTATTGCAAAGAACTGCTAGCCTACTTTTACATGGTAAATAGAATATATCACTATTTTCACTAAGTGTAAATAGCATCTAGAGCTATTTGCACTTAGCCTACTGTAAATAGGATCTATCGCTAAGAAAGTATGCTAATTCCACTTGACTTAGTGTAAATAGCAGCTGCCGTATTTTCTTACCCTATTGGCAGATCATTTGTAAAATAAGAAAAAGGCACTTAAATTATTATTATTATTTTTTTTTTTTGCCCGTGGGATACCATGATAATGAATAGCCTATTAGTTCAATAACCTACCGTTCTGCCAGTTTTCACCTGTGATATTATAACAGTGATAAAAATTAAACTGGTATTGACTCTTGAGGAATGCAGACATCTTTTTGTCGGGTGCTGTTGCCATGGTGAATCATAATATCGGAGCTCCATTGATCATGGCTTTTCATAGTCGTGGTGCACCAGAGTTGATTGAACTAACTTAATTCAGCTGTTCTGAAACCGAAAACTCAGAGTTTCCCCATCTCAGAGTACAGGTGCATCTCAATAAATTAGAATGTCGTGGAAAAGTTCATTTATTTCGGGCCCCAGGTGATTGACTCAAAACAACCTAAAGTAACCTGAGCAACTATGGCGAATGTCAAATAATGTAGGCTACGTTCTGCACCAGCCGAGCAACGTCCACTGAGATGAATGGGAATAGATTGAGAACTGCAGGTATTATGCATCAGCAAAACGGTTGAAATCACTTGACTTTGTACCTTTGAGTTGATTTGCATACTGAATTATGAGTGTCTTGCATCTGTTTAACCTGTTGGCGTTCCACTGTACCACCTGCAGTAGGCTACACCGCGTGTTTTTGAGGGTTAACTTCATGACATACAACAACTCAAAAAACAAAACAAAAAACATGTCACATATCTTTGGAAAGCTGAGATTCTTGTGATTGATGCAAGATACAATCAATCATAGCAGGTACAATCAGTGTCTTTGTCAGACCGCCAACAAGGCTTCATGCTGTGATCCCATTGTGTTTTCCAGCTAATAGCTCCCAGCTATAGTTATCTGCAGGCATCGGTTTATAAAAAAAAATAAAATACATTTTTTATATATATAGGCGGAATGTTTTTTTTCCCGTTTTCAGTGTGTTCAAAGTTCTATTTCTCAATACCAGTAAGACTTACAGTTCTGTTTAGGAACGAACCTCAGTGCCACCTTTCAAAAGAGACCATGCATATACTCCAAATGGTTCAAGAACAGCATGCAATTTACTTCGGGTATGCCTTTTTTAGGAGTTTTAGGCCAATTTTACAGGAATGCTAAGGGGTTAACCATCTAGTCAGGCTAGATTTAATGTTTTGCAGAAGAAAACAAGGCTGTTAGTCCTAAATGCCTGTAGATAATTATCAAGCACAGCATGTTTTTCAAAGTCGTTTGTCACTAGAAAATGTTTCAGACAGCTAGCTATATTTTCAATCAGTGTCAATCATTAAGATGACGCTCCTTGTATCTTAAGTTGAAATCAAGAAAGGTGTCAGAGTTGCCATGGCAACAGAAAAGCGGCTCTAATGCCGCACTTGTGGTGTAATGCCGGATTTGCGAACGAATCGTTCTTAAAAACTGATATGAATATTTTTAATAAATCGGTCGAACTGTTGCTTTTGCAGGTCGCCACGAGAGTAAATCAACATTGTTAACATTATTACCATAATCGCTATTAATAATTAACATTATTATGCTGGAAAAAAAAAATGTGTAGAAACAATTTCCACTCAGAAATCGTTAAATTTCACAGTTATAGAGAAACGCAAGTAACACACTGAATTAAACATGAAATTTTGAATTAGAAATAGCCTACTTAAATAGTTTTTCACTTTAAACGTGAAATATTATTTACGTAAAACGTTTATTGTATGAATACAGATTAAATGTGTATAGCAATAATTTGGACGATAAACAAACTTTTCTACATAACCTAACATAATAACGAAAACATAATGATTAAACTCCAAGTTTGCTATAAAATTAAACGTTCTGGGAACGCTTTTTGTGAATCGGGTTTTTGAATCGGTTCATCGAAGCCGATTTGCTTAAATTATTTTTTTTATGAATCGGTCGAACTGATACTCGTTTGCAGATCGCCACGAGAGTAAATCAACATCGTTAACATTATTACCATAATTGCTATTAATAATTAACATTTTTATGCTGGGAAAAAATGTGTAGAAAGAAACAATTTCCACTCAGAAATCGCCAAATTTCACAATTAGAAGAGAAATGCAAGTAACACACTGAATTAAACATGCAATTTTGAATTAGAAATAGACTACTGAAATAGTATTTCACTTTAAACGTGAAATGGTATTTATGTAAAACGTTTTACTTACAACGTCGATGTTTTTATAATACAGATGAAACGAATATAACAATAATTTCAACGATAAAAAAAAACATTTCTACATAACCTAACATAATAACGAAAACATAGCCTAATGATTAAACTGCAAGTTTGCTACAAAAATTAAATGTTCTGTTGGGAATGCTTTTTGCGTTTCGGGTTTTTGAATCGGTTTATCGAACGCCGATTCGCTATGAATCGGGTTTCTGAACCATACAACGCCACATGAAACGTAGCACTGATATTTCCCTTTGTAAATACAAATGTAGCTATTTAATGGAGTAGAAACCCCGTTCTCCAGGCTTACTACCCAAACCCGCCACACGGTGGATGTGTCGGCTCGCTCGTGCGCTCGTTAATGACTCGCTCCCCCTCACTGCTGCTGCTGATCAAAGGCGTTTGCAGCAGACCGCCCAGGATAGTCGTAGAGTCACAGAGCTCTGTTTCGCTTTCTGTCTGCGGATCTTAACGGTTTCATATCAAGGCGTTTACATCACGAAACTATCCCGCAGCGATCGGCGTTTATTTTCTTCCGTCCTTCTCAGGTGATAAAACCAGGCGAGCGCAGAAGAGAACGCGCAGTAATGGAAGACGCGGCGTGTTTTCATTAGGTTACATTTCCGAAGAATGATCCATCCATCTGTCGATCACATTTTACGAGCACAAACATCCTTCTTCATGCATTGGACGTAGACTTTCGGAGCACAGAAGAGTTTTGAGCATGCACGGCGCTTAAACGGAGGAAACCAACAGTTTTTTACAAACAATTTCGGCGTCTCGTCGCTTCGCTGACACTCTTGATTTGATCTCTGGATGTATTTTTGCTGCTCTTGTGTCCTGCAGTGATGTGCACCGTGCCAAACGCGCGTAGATGTTATGAAATAACACAATTGAGCATGCACGGCGCTTAAACGGAGGAAACCAACAGTTTTTACAAACAATTTCGGCGTCTCGTCGCTTCGCTGACACTCTTGATTTGATCTCTGGATGTATTTTTGCTGCTCTTGTGTCCTGCAGTGATGTGCACCGTGCCAAACGCGCGTAGATGTTATGAAATAACACAAGATGTTGCAGTTTTGGGGGGTTTCAGCTGAGATGTGTCTTATTTCATTCGCTAAACTTCAGTGTTGCCCTGTTTGGCCACGAGTCTTCAGCAGCAGCATCATTAGAAAGCAGTTGTGTGTGTGAGTACGTTGATGCTTGCGTTTTAATATGCATGAATGTGATGCTTTCTCTTTTTAAAGTGCATTTACGTTCATAACGCTTCAGTTTAGTCTTCTATTTGAGCATCATTTTCAGACATCTGTATGTTTGTAGGGACGTAGCTTGTATTGTGGTTGATGTGTGATCCATGTTGGCTGTGCATGACATTATAGGCCACTTTAATGCTGCTTTAACTTTTTAGGTTCATAAAGCGTCATCTTCGGTGCAGGCATTTGCTTGCCTAATAAGATGTTTGATATGCATTAATGACACATGTTGGCTGTGCATATTTTAGACTACACAAATGCTGCTTTAAACTTTGTAAAGTGCATTTATGTGCATAAACGCATAATTTCGCCTACCAGTTGAGCGTCATTGTCATTTTCAGAAAGCAGTGTGTTTACTGGCACTTTGCTTGCTTTTAAGGCGTTTCAATATGCATTGATGCGATGACTTTTGGCTGTGCATGTTATTATATGCTGCTTTAACTTAATGTAGTAGCTACATTTAAGTCCATATAGTTAAAATTTCGTGTCCTGCATGGGCATTAACGGTGTGTAGATTGTTTTGGCTGAGCTTAACATTTTGTTGCTTTGACATTTAAGACCTTAAAATCTCATTTCGGTCTCTCAGATGTTGCATGACTGCTCTGAAACTAAAGGAAGCTGGTTTTGAAGCAGTGAGCGCGCACTGGTGCGCAATGACGTTGTTGTTGTGCGCAAATGTGTTGACGCCACCTGTGGTCTCTTAAATCGATTGTTTCAGGAAGGTTTAGTCACTTTGACCAGGAGAGAGTTCAGTTTGCACAGCAGCCGTGTTGCTTGCGCTTTCTAACCAAGTTTAGGTGTGTATCCTCGTGCGTAACGCGTAAGTGGAGAGTTTAAATGGTGCTCCGAAAGTTACCCGGTGTCTCCGCATCGGGCATGGGGCTTCGTCTGTCTCAGAAATTCGTGTTTCTGCTGTTCCTGTCGGGGTTGGTTACTCTGTGCTTCGGGGCACTTTTCTTTCTACCCGACAGCGTGCGCCTGAAGCGCATCTTTCTCTCCAAGAACGAGAATCCCGCGGTGACCGTGGGCTCCGACAATGAGCTTTCCAAAAAGGTGCCCGGGGATCCAGAGCATCAGCGGGTGGGTTTAAAAGGGGGCGAGGGGTCGAATGTCAAACTGAAAGTGAGCCGCAAGCCCTCGGTCACCCATGGAGCGAGAACCGTGGAGAGATCTGTTGGGAGTAGAGCGCAGGACGAGTGGAGTCCGGCGAAGGCGCACGAACCGGCGGCCAGGGACGAGCGGGTCACCTCGGCCGCACATAACGGGCAACGCGGGAGCGTTTACAGCTATGAGACGTTTAAAAAGTGTCTGCTGAAACCACCTTTGGGGAAGAACAAGGGAACTCCATCGGATTCCGAGACGCTTCAGCGGAGGGAGAAAGTCAAAGAGGTGAGATGATGGCTCTCATTATTGTCTACTGTGAATGGAAGCCCATTTCTGATACATAAGCCTTGGTAAATCATGAGATATGAAGTCATAGTTATGAGATCAAAGGCGGAATTATGACATACTGTGTCATCATTGTGAGATGATAAAGCAAAAAAAAAAAAAAATTATTATGTGATTATGAAGGCGGAATTATGATATAAAAAGTTATAAATTATGACTTAGTCATAATTGTGGCATAAAAAGGCGAAATTATGACATGCAATAACTGTGAGATAAGAAGTCGAAACTGTCACATACTGTATCATAATTATGTGATAAAAAGTTGGAATGATCACAAAGTGTTATAAATGATCACATAGTAAGTCATTAATATGAGATAAAAAGTCAAAATTATGACAAGTACAAATGATTAGATAAACGTCATAATTATGAGATAAAAAGTTGGAATTATGACAATGTTACAAATTACGACATACTAAGTCAAAAATAAGAATTATTAGATAAAATAATATCTATATATAGTTATAGCCTAAATTGAAAATTACAGTTAGTCATAAATATGGGATAATGTCAAAATTGACATACTACATTATAAGATAAAAAGTTTAAATTGGCATACTAATTGACGGAAAATTACACTTTTCCTATCATCGTGACTTTTTATTTTAGAATGTCAACTTTTTATCTCATAATTATGACTTATGATTTCATCATAATTATTATTTACCAAATTGTGACCCCCCCCACCTCATATTTCAGAAAAAGGCTTCCATAGTTGTGTAGCCTAAAAGGCTGTAGATGTGAAACCTGTAAGATGTGTTACTCCAGTGGGATTGTGCCTGTGAGAAGCGTCACTTGAGATAAAAGTGTTTGCTAAATGATTTAGAGCAGCAACAGGCATGACTGCTGTGAAGATGCCAATGCTTTTAACCTAAAGCTATAGGTGAGTCGGGGCTAGTTGTCCCACTTTTACTCCAGTGAAAGTCAGTATAAATCAGTCTGTGTGAACTGTAGAGTCTTGGCTACAAAACATTGGACATTTCCACTGTTATTGCACAAGAAAAATAGATTTGAACACATTGACCACTATAGCGGGGCGTGTTGCCACACTATTGTTCTTGCATATTGTAAGCTTTTAAGGAAGATTGAAACAGTGAAATGATTATGAAATCTAAAACCACTGGCCAACAAAGATCTAATGATGTAGATTAAAGCACATGTGACAACTTGCCCCATGCTTTTTGTTCCATACCATAACTTAGAGTCTATACAGTTTGTATGAGCGGATAACTACAGCTGTGTCACTTTGCTTGCTGCTGCTGCTGTGTGTTTGTGTGACAGTTGTTTGAAGCTGCTGGGTTGAATCCAGATAAAAGCAACCTTTTGTCTTCCTTGCTTTGATATGTGTAATACAGGCATCGACTGTGCTGGTGAAGGTTTGTTGTTCCTCAATCTGTCTGCAGGTGAATCGATGATCGTTAAAGCTGTTTTTGGTGTGCTACTGAAACGTCTTGTGTCAGAATGAGTTTCGCTCTCACATGGGGATGAGAACGCTGAAAATGCACACACAACATGCTTCAGTTATTAATGAAACATGAGCTTTAGTGCTGCTTTGCTTTGCTTTTTTTTTTAGCGGTGTGCTTTAGTGCTGGTAAAGTGCTTATTTTGTTTTTATACTAAACATTGCTGCTATTATTATTATTGCTGATGGTTGGTGTTAAGCTTTGAACTTCAGTGTGTAACTCGCCGCACAGTTTGTGCTCCAGATATGAACGATTCCTCAAATCATGTGTTGCTGAAGAGAGCTGTGCTTTCACTTTAATAAGTAGTTTTCGGCATTTGTAGGAAGCATAATTTATGGGATCTTTTGAGGTGGTCCAGTAAACAACCACCTGAAACACCTTATCAATCACATAGCAACATCCTGGCATCATGGCAGCCAGCTTTACATGGCCACACACCTCTAATGTTATTTTTATAAAGTATTTTATTATATTTTTTATTATTTTATTTTATTAATGTATGTTTCTACTATTTTAGAAACATTATGCACTTTTTGTCACTTACCTTTCTTGCTGCACATCTCAGATATACTGTTTTACACACACACACACACACACACACACACACACACACACAGCCTATATATACACGCAATCGCACATAATTTTTGTCTTAAAGTTTAAATTTGCTATTGTTTATGGTGTGTTTGTGTCTCACTGTATATTTTCTATTACTATAATGTATAATATATTAGTATAAATGTATTTACATACAATTTGTTTACATCTTAGATATACTGTTATTTTTTCAAATTTGTCTTATTTAAAGTTTAAATTTGCTATTTTTTGTGACTATTCTTGACACGTCTCGCTGTGTTTACATTATATTTTGTATTAGTAAAATGTAAATAGTATGTACATTTATATTATTTTAATTTTTACTCTTTTTTTTTTTTTTTTTACATTTTTGCCACTGCTATTTTATAAACATTATGAACTTTTTTTGTAGCCTACTTTTTGCTGCATATTTCAGATGTACCTTTAATTTTTTGTATGTTTTTGTTTATTTAAAGTTTAAATTGACCTTTATTTGCATTTTTACCACTGCTGTTTTAAAAACATTAGCCTATACACTTCTTTTTGTAGCTTACTTTTTTGCTGTAGTCTTTTATAAGTTTTGTCTTATTTAAAGTTTGAAGTTGCTATTGTGTATGACGAGTCTTGATGTGTCTCATTTTATTAAGAAAATAATAATTTATGAAAATTCTGTCATTTATTCAGCCTCATGTTGTTCCAAACCCTCATGATGGACTTACTGAGACACAAAAGGTGAAATTTTGAAGAATATCTTTTCCAACATTAATGCAGCAGCGTGACTAAAGACTGATCTGATTTGAGAGTTTGTCAGTGAATAAGGACTTCAGTTTGGGTCTGTTCCTCATAGAAAACTCTCAGAAGTCTGGAAAAATAAAGCGTTATATACTGGACTACTTTATGATCATTTCTCACTCTAGGGTGTTTTTGTTGATATTTTGGAGCTTGACGGTACTTTGGTTATATTTTAGAATATTCTTCAGAATTTTATCTTTTGTGTTTGAGGGAAGAAAAAGTCATTGTGGTTTGGTGCAGCATGAAGGGGAGAAAATGATGAGGAGTTCTCATTTCAGGTGAATTTTTCCTTTCAAATGTCAGAGTGCTGTTTATTCAGGTTCATATCGTTTCGCATTAGTTCAAGACTAAGGTCCAGCTGGCTGACGTCATATTGATTTCTCTAACGTACTGAAGTCAGACTTTGTGAAATGAGTAACTGTAGAAACACAGTACATTTCCAGAGCGCAGTGAGCGTATATTGAAATGTCTTTTTATGGCTATCTATAGCTGAAATTCTGCTTTGAATTTTCTATTGTGATATCATATTTCACAGTGTCAGAAGCGCTGGATGGTTTCCAGAGCCGCAGGGTGGTTATGAAGCGCTGCGGTGGCAAAGCCCGTACTGGACCGGCTTTCTTACCTTTGGGCAAATGAGTGGAAAATGAAAGGGATAATCAAGTAATCCACAACAAAACAATTTTTTTGTGTGTGTGTGTGCGTTTGACTTTGAAGTCAACTTGAAACGTTGTTCATAACCCACACTGAAAAAAAATGTTGGTGTGGAAACCATTTTCATCATTGGGATGTTTTGCATTGTGGTGTTACTTTTACTATCAGTGCTCATTTTGCATAAATCAAACATAAATGCTTATTTTGCATAAATCAAATATAAATCAATGCATATTTTGCATAAATAACATCAACATATTATCAATGCTTATTTTGCATAAATCAGAGCTTATTTTGCATAAACTACGGCTTTGTCAACTTGAAATGTTGTTCGCAGCTCACAGTAGGTGCGTTTCCATTACAGATTTGCGCAAAACTTTGGCGATATTTTATAAATGTCGATAAAGTATTGCCAAATGACGGCGTTTCTATTAACCAATGTTATGCGACTAAAACGTAACCTTTTTGCCTCTCGCGATAAGTCGTAGCAATGGATTTTGGTGGGATTTTGGCTATATTTATTCAAAGTAGGCGTATGTGTGTATCTTTACATAAGCAGCACAGAGAGCCGCTTCAGAAACGTGCGTGGCGCGGCTTGAATAAACACAAGCATTGACTAGAGTGGCCGTAATCAGCTTCAGTGGCCGTATCAGAGCCACACTGCACCGCAGACGTGTGCAGTGTAAATTATCTAAACATTAACTTTAGGGAAAGCCACTTATACTGGAGAGCCGCCATGTATGAAGTGTTTCTTGGAGGTTATAGTACATTGAAGAATGATCATATGACTTTTTATATATGCCATGTGACCTGTAAATGCGAAAAAAAAAAAACGTTTCCATTGCAGTTTTGCGAATTATTCCTTTTTCACATTGCCTGAAAAACCACCTCATGTGAGCGTAAAAACTTTTTTGCGATATATGGGCGTTTTTGGGAAATTGACACATTTCCATTAGGCATATTTTCAATTCGCAATTTCAATTTGCGCAATTTGAAGGGTAATGGAAACGCGCCTTGTGAAAAAAATTTGGTGTAGAATCTATTTTTGCTCAAAGTGGTAGTAAATTTCACATTGAATTAAACATGAAATTAAGTAGGAAAACTGAAATAGTATTGTCTTGTGAAACACTCAAATTTAAAATTTTTATTTTTTTACTCGAGAAATCATATTTTACAGCACATTTGACTTTTATAATCTGACATAAGTGAAACTGGATATTCAATGACAAATGTAGGGCGGGGCTTTATTTTTTGCATCAGGACTTGATTGGCTGGTCAAAAGTGGGCGTTACTTTGAGGGAGGAAGGAGTTAGAATCAGCAATAAGGAAAGATGTTTCGGAGACTAAGGAAGTTTATGAAAATAAACCATGTTTTAAATTCAAAATAATGAATAATCATCAGGATTGTGATTTTATGATAATTTCTTGTTGAATTTGCCTGTTTGTTGATGTGTATTAACCTGCACTGACCTACTTGCATGTAATTTCAGTGATTCATGGAGGGTTTGTACTGTTGCTATTAAAGCCACATGCTGAATTAACTATTTAGGTTGTGTTGTTTTTACACAGTGTTTGCCTCACGGATGCCTCTGGCTTCCCTCTGCGCCGCCTCCTGTCAGAGCCATGCATATTCATGTCTGACCTAATCATCATAAACAGCTCCATTAAGTATTAATAATCCAGCAGACGAAGATCAGCTCTTCGGGAGAATCAGTGCTCATCCACTATGCTTTCTCAAAAGTCATCCGTTCTTTTTAGCCAAGTTGGGTGAAACTACAGATGGAGATAATGTAGATTACTGTTTGAAATATGAGCTCAGATCTTGTTAGCGGTCTTAGCAAACAGTGCATGCTGAAGTATGGGAGTTTTGTTCATTTGTCAAGCAAAGTTAATCCGTTCGGCTAATATTATTGAAGGTCTCAAAAACAAGGACTGACTTTACATATGTTCTCTTTCAACCGTTGGTTGTTTAGTTGTTGCATCAACAGTGAGTAAGCTTGATGTGAATGAAGTCAAATATTGACCGTTTCACTGATCCAAGTTGCAGTTTATTTGGGGTCAGAACTGCCTGCTATGACTGGAACCGACGGTTTGATTGACATGTGAAGCGACCAATCACTGTTCGTTTCTGTTGTGTGACAATCAAGGGCCAGCTACTTCAACCATTGGTTGTTTAGTTGTTGCATCAACAGTGAGTAAGCTTGATGTGAACGAAGTCAAATATTGACCTTGGAGTTTCACTGATCCAAGTTGCAGTTTATTTGGGGTCAGAACTGCCTGCTATGACTGGAACCGACGGTTTGATTGACATGTGAAGCGACCAATCACTGTTCGTTTCTGTTGTGTGACAATCAAGGGCCAGCTAATCTGAAACCAGATCTGACTAGTCTAATGAAACTATTTTTGAAACACAAATGATGTTAACACTAGTTCTTGGAAGCATCATTGTAGCTGTTTGGAAACTTGTAAGTACTTGATCTCAAGAAAACAGGTCACATTTCAATGCAAAACGGAAAGAAAAAAATAATTGCATTAAGAAAGTAAGAAATTAAGCCTATTTTAGGACGATTATGATGTTTTGCATTGTGGCATTAATTTTAACATCTATGCATGAATCAAACATAAATCAATGTTTATTTTGCATAAATGACATCAATATATTTTTCATTAATATAATGAACCCTATTTTAGGACCATTATGGTGTTTGGCATCAATGCATCATTTAATGTTTGATGTGCCTTAATTTTAATCGCAGTACTTAATAAATTAAACACAAATGAGTAGCTATTTTGCATAAATCAAATGCAAATCAATGCTTATTTAGCATAAATAATATCAACATATTTTGCATAGGCCTAAAGAAAAAGAAACCTATTTCAGGACCATTATGGTCATAGGTGACATAGGTGTTAATTTTATTATCAGTGCTTTTTGCATAAATCAAAAATAAATTGATGCTTATTTTGCATAAATCAAACATAAATCAATGCTTATTTTGATAAATAATAACATATTTTGAATAAAAAAAAATGAAGCCTGTTATAGGACCGTTATGATGTTTTGCATTCATGTCATTAATTTTAATATAAGTACTTAAGTCAAACATAAATCAATGCTTAATTTGTATAAATAATAAGATCAACATATTTTGCGTACAAAATAAAAATAAAGCCCATTTTTGGATCATGGTTGGTTTTTTTTGGGGTTTTTTTTGCATTGTGGCATTCATTTTAATGTCAGTGAAATCAATCATAAATCAATGCATGAATTAAACAAATTAATGCTTATTTTATTTTGCAAATATATATATATATAATATAAAAATTTCAATGCTTATTTTGCACATATAGCATTGATATTACAAAATATGAATTTGTTTTAATTCAGAAAATGTATGATATTTTGGGACCATTTTGCATTGTGGTATTAATTTGACTATCAATGCTTATTTTGCATAAATTAAACACAAATCAATGCTTATTGAGTAAATGAGCATTTTACATAAAGAAAATGCAGTCTATTTAGGACCATAATGATTTTTTTTGCATTGCAGCATTCATTTCAATATCAATACTCATTATTGTAATGTATTGGAGCCAAAGGTGGCACTTGATTATATGGTATATGGGTGTAAAAAACTCTTTATATAGCTAAATCTTGTGCTTTTCTCCATGATATGTGTGTATAGTCTCTTCTAGTTGGCTGTAGCTGCACTCATGGCACCCGCTGAAGGTTGAAAATGTTCTTGCCAGAGTTTTTTGAGCTTCCCCAGAATGTCTAGAGGAATTTGCGGTTCGCATCCATGAGCATGTGAAGCTTGTCGAGTCTATGGCCTCTCATTCATCAATGCCTCCCTCCTTTTGTCACGGGGAGCTGACTGGAGGGTTTATCCCCTGTTGGGACATGCTGAATGGGCGTTCACCGCTCTCTGAGATGGATAGAGTTACAAGGAGCAGCTTGGCAGAGCTTGGCCCGAGGCTGGGTGGAAGCAGAGAGAGGAGCCGTACGCTTTAATGAGCGCTTCCTCTCAGGAAAGCCAAGATCCTGTTCCCCTTCTCGGAGCGGAGGAGGACGCTGCAGGCCTCGGAGCTGCTGGTGAGGGGGCAGGAGAGCACAATTAGCTTCTGGCTATTGAAAAGGGTGGATGGAGAGCGGACGCTAAACGAGAGTTATGATTACAGCAGCTGTTCTTCTGTTTGAGCCTGCACAGCTGAGATCTGCCTTTCTTAATATGGGCAAACTAAACTTGATGCAATTACTTGGTTACATATAGGCTAGATTTGGTTGCCACAGTAACTGTGATGACTGATATAGGCCTATTGCACAGGCTGATTATTGAGTTGATACTTGACCATTTAGATTTTTTTTTTTTAGTAAATACTGTCAAATAAGAGTTTCTTTCCACTGAGCTGCCAGCATCAGCATCATTAAGTAAAGGAATAGTTCACCCCAAAATTAAACTTTGCTGAAAATGTGGATGCTCTGCAGTGAATGGGTGCCGTCAGAATGAGAGTCCAAACAGCTGATAAAAACATCACAATAATCCACAAGTAATCCACACCACTCCAGTCCATCACTTAACATCTGGAGAAGACAAAAGCTGAAACAAATCCATCAAGACGTTTTTAACTTCAAACCATTGCTTAAATACAAGTCCATAATCCATAATAACGCTTCTCCAGTGAAAAAGTGGTCTGGTCTGAATCAGGAGAGAAATCTGCACAGATCAAGCACCGTTTACAAACCAAAACA